>NW_010299857.1:0-651 GCF_000700745.2 Antrostomus carolinensis | reverse complement strand
GGAAGGAGGAAGGAGGAAGAGGAAGGAGGAACTTTCTCCTCCCGTTACCACAGCAAACTCCAAGTTTCCAGGCCAAACAAACCCAATTTCCAGCATTTTGGGGCAAAGCCCTTTTTTAGCCCCAAATCCTCGAGCGTTTCCCAGCGCGACGCCCGACGAGGAAATGTCAGAATTTCCAGGATATGAGGCAAAAAAAAATGGTGAATTTTGATTTTTTTGCCCCAAAAAAGAAATTTGGGGGCAAAAAAAAGGGAAAAATTTGACAGAAGGAAAAAAAAAAGGAAAATTTTCTTTTTTTCTCCCCAAAATTCATTTTTTCCCCAAAAATTCATTTTTTTTCCCAAAAATTCATTTTTTTTTCCCCAAAATTCATTTTTTTCCCCCCAAATTCCATTTCCCCCCAAACCCCCCAGTTTACACTTGTTTTCGATGAACTGGTGGAGCAGGCAGGATTTCCCCGTCCCGGCGCTTCCGATCACCAGGAATTTGAAGAGGAAATCTGGGGAAAAAGGTTAAAAATGCCCCAAAAACTGTCAATTCTGTTTCTCGGGACGAGATTTCTGCTTTTTTCACTGCAAAAGGAGCAAAAATCACCCCAAAAAACCCCAAAACCAAGGGTTTTAACCCCCCATAGATCCCCTATAGGGCCCC
>NW_010299856.1:1294-16013 GCF_000700745.2 Antrostomus carolinensis | reverse complement strand
CGTTATATTTTTCTCCCTCTGCCCAGTTGAGAAGGCGGAGTGATAGAGTGGGCTGTGGTGGGCATCTGGCCTCTAGCCAGGGTCAACCCACTACAGCCTGCTTTGATATCTACATTTGAAAGTTTGAAGGCTAAGAAGCAAACTCAGAATATAATTAATGTATTCTGGCTGAGTATCTCCAATTCCATTTATGTTCTTCGGCAAAAGAAAAAAGAATTACATTTTCCATTTTTTGCCTTTCTCTCCATGAGGCCTTCTCTCTACATTTTCACAAGAGAGAGAAACTGAGCAAGGAAGATAGTTATGGCATTCTTCCAAACTTTAATAATAAAATAAATCAAATTCACACAGGTTTCCAAGATGAGGATCCACTCACAGTAGAATATCTGCTCCAAAGTCTTGCATCACCACTGAACCCCATCAGTCTCTTGAAATCACCTCTTGAGTTCACCTTCTCATGAGTGAGTATTAAATAAACTCATTACCTCTGCTAGGTCCTGTGGGCATAGATTCACATAGGCATCCTCTCTGAAGCTTAACTGGTGACACCAATAGGAAACATCACTTCAACTGTAAAAATCTACATAATTTCCACCCCACTTTTGAAAGAATAAAATAATTAGTGCTGGCAATGAACCTGCCAGAGCATGTCAGTTAAAACCTTGCTGAAATTAATGCAGAAGACAGCACTTCCAGAAAGAGTTCCAGGTTCCCTGAAAGTATTTGTTCAAATATGCTAGAACTTTCTTTCATAACAGAAACTTAATTTTTTTATTTTTCAAATAGCATTTTGTTGAAAATCATCACTTTGTTAAAGCGCATAGTTTGAACCCATTGTCTTAATGTCCATATAAAATGCATGACTAAGCATTCTCTTCACACTACTGAAAAGAATTGTTCTTGAGATATAAAAAAATATACGTACTCAGTCTAACTTGTAACAGCTTAGTTACTGCAAACTTAATTTCAAAGACAAAAATATTTTCTTACTGTTTTGGACAGGAAAAGTCTTGAAGTGCTACAGCATGTTTTTTTGAATGGCATGCAAATTAGGCATACCCCTTCATCTTCTCTGAGCTTCTGCCATGATTTGATGACGGCCAGACACATCACATTTAACTGAGCCACACCACACTAATAACCAAGTAATTAAATAAAAAACTAAAGTATGTTCCCAGATGCTGTCCTCTAGTTTTTGGAATTCTGTGCATCTCCAAGGGCAGCAGGAGGTGCCTGTAACAAACATCCTGTTTCTATCTGGTTCCTCTCTCCACATGAGGAGCTAAGATAAATAATTTATTAAGTCCGGTTGTTTAGAAGACAAATAAATACATGAAAGCCATCAAACTACACCTTTCATTCACTCTTATTTTTAGTTATTAAGTTACTGCCAATATTTCACATTTAAATAACCCGTAATAATCAAGTTTGGCTTTTCAAATTTGCTAAGGAGAATTGCCATTCCTGAAAAGAACAAAAGAAGTACTAGCAGGACTGTGACTCAACTGGCATCAAAGTAGAAACCTTTGCTGGAAGGGCAAAGGGACGAACAAATTCCAGAATATATAAAGAGGTGTAAGGCAACAACAATTTCTTTAGGCCTTAATATTATCAAAATGACATTGTTTTGTGCATATAAAATCCATTTTGTTTAAATAAACTAGTCATAGCCTGCAATCTCCTTTTCTTATCCTTTACAAATAAATAGCAAGAGATGTCAATTGACTCAGAACCTTGATTACTATGGATGGGATCCCGCAAATATATGGTTGTCAGTGATATTGTGACACACAGTAGATGAGGCATCATAGATGCAGAATTCCTCAGGAAGGCTAAAAAGCAGATAGAAATCATTTTCATCTAGATCCTTTCATGAAAAGAAGATTTAAATATAGTCATATGTCTGTAAGTAGTGTGGCTTGGAAGAAAGGGGAAAGAAAAAAAAAGCAATAAAGCCTAATAACAAAGAAGATGGAAGAGACATTCCTGTCAAGGAATTCACACAATTATTTCTTGCCTCGCAACTGGGAGATTGCTTAGCAGTGCCAAGAACAAGAAGCTACTGATCCCATACGTCACATACCGTGTTTTGCTACTCTATTTCATCTACCAGTAATACCATCTGTAGTAAATTAGTATATCCCATGTGTCCCAAGAAAATAAACAGCAGGATTGACACATAAGCATACTTCATCAAAATAATAATAGCTTGCATTCAGACTCCTCATCTCTGGAATGCATGTATCCTCTCATCTGATTAACAGAAACATCCAACACAAAAATACGCATTCACAAGTGAGAGAAGTAGGCCTGGAAATTCATCTTCATTTTGCAATGCTCCTCTGATAGCTGAAACACCTGCCTGCAGATCAGAACAGAGCTTTATATGTCAGTGTTTTGGCCAGACCCTCACAAGTCACTGCTGTGGACATGGATTCAGACCAAGTTCTGCTCCTTTGCTCCATCCATTTTCAAAGAAAAATTAAGCAAATGACACATACATATTAACTAGTAACATGAACCCCTGCTCCATCCAGTGTCTGTAGGAGAAGGCAGAGAAGGAGAGTAAGCAGTTTCACAGTTGACTTAATCATTTTTCTTACCCCATTAAAATAATACACACTTTCTGAAAGGTAAATGGATGCATTGTCGCCAAACGTGCCAGGCAGAAGAACGCACAACTGAATACGTTGATAGCTGGGGCAAAAAGTCAAACAACTGCCACTCAACAGATTTAAGGGATGCTCTGAGATTAAAACTCTTCCCCAACCATAACAGAAAGGTTCACAAATTTTAGTCTCCTGAAGCACAGGTTTATCCCCCAACATTAAGAACAATTCCTGTTCTGAATGAGTAAAAGGTTACTGCCAAGTGAATCTCAAAACCTTCCATTTAGTCTCAGATTTTGCTTGAAAACCTTGAAACTGGATACAACAGAGCAGCCATTCTGCAGTCTGTTTTTCTTGGTAGCTTTCCTGCCACTTCTCAATTACTTTCTAGCTTGCATTGTGGTCACCTAGACGTGGTTCTGATGCCTCGAGTCTTCCAGAAAACTATGTTCCATGTGCAACACAGCACAGGGAAGTGACAGAAATCCCCAGTGACCATATAAATATTGGTAATTCTCGGAGACATTAAGCATGGCTGTCCAAGGGATGGGGTTTTTTAAAACCACTGGAAGTTTCACAAACCAGCATTTTTATAGATTGATGAAAGGCCCATCTGTCCCACAGCTGATCCAATGTGAACCTGACACACTCGAGCAGATCGGCAGTATTTGCTCTCTACCATCCATGCTCTTCATTCTCAGACTCACCTGAGGCACATTTGCTAATAATCTATCAATCTTCATGTAGAGGAAACAATTATTCCCTGAGAATGGCTTATAAGACCTGAAGTGCTGGCAGTATTCTGCTACAAATGCACAAGCACTAGAATCACACACCAGTCCTAGGAACCAGCAACACAATTCAGATTCATAGTTTGTTGGAATGGCCTCAAAGACATGGCACATGGTAGCAGAGACCAGTAAATCTGTTGGGCAAGCAAACATCTAAGCCATCTGCTGTTAGGGAACCAGATCCTCAGTATTGTAAGTTAACAATACTGGGGGGACAAAGAAGTGGAGTTAGGAGAGGTAAGAACAACAAACCCACCAAACCATCACCAGGAAATTTCCTCTGTAATAGAAAGGCTCATGAGACAACACCATCCCCGGTCACCTTTCCTCCCAAAGGTAGCAGACTGGAAGAATATCTCACACACAAAGACCCTGTGAATCTGAGAATTGCATAAATGAAGGTGGGCCTGCCGCAGAAGGCATCACATTACATTACTGAGCTTTTACCTCCCTCTTGTTTCTCAAAAAATTTGCCTGTATCATGTTTCAAGTAACATTTCACAAGCAGCAACTTCCAGTACCGGGTTATTAACTTCTACCCGGAATTACGTTTCCTTTCATTCGCTTTGTGACATACATCTGAATGGACCCATATCTCAAGACACCTGAACCACCTTTGTACACATTTGCCAGAGTAACTTAAACCACCAGATTAAGATTTTCTGACCCAGTTTCCTGGTCTTATTTAGAAACCATGTTGACACCTATACTTCTATGTTTGTTTTCCAAATTCCATTTTACTTTTTTTTTTTCCCTAGCACTACTTCCAACACCTCTTTTCCATCAGCCTTCAGTCACATGACACAACTGAAAACCACACACTACCTGCTTGTCCCAGCATTAAGCAGATGAGAACCACATCAAAGTCATCATAAACCTTAAGCCAAACCCAAGTTCTCAGCACTGGTAACACCCTCACCCCAAAGGTATCCAGGTCATTTATTAACGTTACCCATGACCACTTCTCTGGAAATTATCCATCACAACATAAAACTGGTAGTCACCAGTCTGCTGCCTCCTAAATATAAACAAAGTCATTAAGAAGCAGACAGCTCAGCCATGGCTTGTAATGATTTTACTGTATCAAGAACAATAAAGAATTACCGCACCCAAGGAGGGACAGCAAGCAGGCTTCCAAAATCCTTGTATCACAGGCTCTTCCCTAAGTCTGTCACACACCACCACCCCCCCACACACACACACTTTAAGTCTCCCAGGAGTGAAACAACATTTATTCCAAGACCCTACATAAAGTTACAATGAGTCTCAAGAGGGCTAGAGTAGTTGGGCTCTCCTCCATCTCGCATAAAGATACAGTTCCATGTGCCTCCTGCATTATGGCATTCAAATTCCTCCTGTTCATTCTCTATAGAGCTCTAATTTTTTCCAACTACACCCTTCTCTTTAACTCTTCAAATTCAAAATACTCTCTATACAAGAGTTCCAGTTTAGAGATGGGTGTCCTTCAAATGATGGCAACATCCCACAGAGGGAGTAGCCTTTTTGTTTGGGGTTGGTTTGGGTTTGTTTTTTGGTTTTTTTTAGAGAGAGAGAGAGACTGTGAGACCAAGCACATTGCAGAATCAAGAAGTAACTTGGCAAAACTCCCTCCTCTTTCACACACTTCCACTTCAAACACACAGAAGTTGTTCCATGAGTGAAATAAATGAAATTTGGCTTCCTCAGAGTTGGAGGCTCTGAACATAGTAAGTAGATGAGTATTAAGGATTTTGCTGAGGTCTGAGTATTCATAACACCTCCAACCAGATTCTCCTATATTCACAAGAACTTGCATTCCAGCTTTTACATCAGAGGAGATTCTTATCTCTATCCCTCAGCCAGCTCACATGCTTTTTCACCAAGCATCTAAGCGTCTAGTGTCAGCCAGCTTCAAAGTTACTGGGTGGAGTCAGAAAGTGTTGCATATGCAGCAGGCACAATCACAATATCCTATTTTCTAAGGAAGGTGGCCTTAAAAAAAAGAAGTGCTCTTGTTATTGGGCAAAATTAACACTAAAATGTAGCTAAAAAACAGCAATACAACTCACCATATAAGAAGCAATAATCACAGCAATTGATATTGATTTTGAGTCTTATTTTGTTTTGATTTCATTATGACATTGATATTAATTTACCTAGTGTGCACACGTATGACTGAAGGTCTTAAACCATTATTTAAGTGCTTAGAGAAAACACTAACAAGAGAATGACAAGAACCAACAGCTCAAGACTGACTGATAATAATCTAGAAATAAATAACAGCCAGCAGTTAACCAAAGGAACAGGTTAGCAGCCTTGTAATGAGGTTAGTCACATCAACACCGGCTGTCATTCCAACAAACATGCTGCAATTCAGCCACATGTTATCGGCCTTGACTGAACTCATTTCAGTGAAAAAGAAAATATTTGTACCATTATAAGACAGTGGACAAATTCTATAGTTCTTGTTACATTAACAGTCCAAAGACCTCAAAGCAATCCTGCATAGTTGGAAGTTATTACTCAACTTTTTCAGAGAAAAAACTACTGTAACACAAGTAAAATGTTCACTCAGGGGCCAAGCTTTTTTTATAGACCACTCTTTGCATGTATTGCTGCTCCTCAGAGGTCTTTATCCTCTATCTTGGTATCCAGAGTAGATAATCGGTGCTTTGCCTAAAAGAATGAAACAGATACTTTCCATGCCAAAACTTACACTCAGAGAGTGAAAGTTAGGTTGCTTTGAAAAGCAGGACAACTCTTTTTTTTTGGCCTTTTGTTTTGTTTTTTGGAGTTTTTTGTGCAGTTTGCCCTCTTCAGAGAGCAAGTAACAGCTTTTAAAGACATAGGAAGAAAATGCTTTACTCAAATAAACTAACTCTGGAAACAGGCAAGAACAGCCTGCACACACACATCCCCTCCAAATTATTATATTTCATGACAGAAGAAACCAATCCACAAACTATTGAAAACACTAAGAATCTTCCCACTGATTTCAGTAGGTACTGGAGCAGGTCCATGTTCCAGTTCCCACAATGTGACCAGTAAGCACCAGTATGACAAAAAAGAAAAGGCTAGAGCTTTATTTTTTTAATTTTTTTTTTTAAAAGCGCACACTATTACTTTGCTGCTTTGAACAAAAGGCTGTACAAAAAGTGCTCTGTATCCTACTCCTTTATTCACCCAAGTCTCTGAAAGATGTCATCTTAAGAAGGTAAATAGGCTATCAATGGTTCTAAATGAAATAATTTAAAGTGTTCTCATGAACTGAAGTAAAGGCCAGCAGCACATACAGAAAATGTTTTTTTTCATTCAAAATTTAATCAAAGGAATACAGCAGCAGGCATGCAGGTACAAAAAAAGTGACGAATCCTCCATGCTATTGTTCTGCTCTGAGCTTATGTGCAGTACTAAATGCACCACAAAGATCCCTGAAACACTTTTAGAACAACTACAGGTATTGTCTGACATGCAACTTATCCGTGGGCTTTGCTGTTCATGATTCTTTTGGACCTAATTTACTAGAGGGATTAATTTCATCACCCATTGAAAGCAATTCTGCAACACACTTCCCTGATATGTTTGATATCTTAATTTTTAGTTGTTTCTCTTCAAAAGAAATACAAAACTTCAAAACTTCCTGCACTGCTGTACATATCTGAGCTACTGTGTGCAACAAGTGTAAAGTAGGTAGAGTAACATCCAGCTCAACTTTTCCCCCTTGATTCCTGAAGGGCAAACAAGTAAGCTCCTGACACAGCACCTACAATGTGCAGAATAACCTGACAACTTACTAGGCTGCAAACTCAAACCCTGAAGGTCATTCTCCTCTTCATCCCACTCTCCCTCCCCCCTCAGAGGTTTCAGGTCACTGCTGGCCAGCTTCTGCGACTGGTGTCCTGGTCACAACTTCAGGAGCTAAAACACATCAGCCCTCCTTTATCGAGATGTCAGAGGAGCAGACTCCTTCCCCGCAAGTTCATTGCTACCCATTCAGTCCCCACTTCACAGGCCCACCTCCCTCAGAGACACAGCATCTTTCAGCACCACAAAAGCAGAAAGGTTATCTTTTCACTAACTGTGCAGGGAGAACATGCTGCTAGTTAAATAAAATTTATGTTTCTATATTTGATTATATCCTTTTTCGTAGTAGGAAACCTACAAAGTTGAAGTAAAACAGTGCTTGGACAACTACCTCCACTCTCTCCTTCCCATCTGATATTCCCACTTATTGTCATCATAAACTCTCTTCATAACTGCATCCCTGGCATATCAACACTATGCATACTAGCCAGAAGACTAGACTGCCATCCTTTTATATCACTATATGGTCCTAAGTAGTGTTTTTCAGGATAGTCTTCCGAGACCAAAAAATGTGCCCACTCCTCTGCTCACAGATATTCTCTTCCTTAGAGGTACTTGTCATTACAATCAGATACACTATTGTTACTAAAGACTGTTTTATCTTCTGATTTGAAGGACATTTGAAAATAAAAGAATGAAGTGATAGGTGGTACAGCCCATTCTCTCATTCACACTTTAGGCTAGATAATTGCCAAGAACGGTTGTGTTCAGTTTGAAGAGATAACAAGGACAACACAAAGTCTCAGCACACTTTTCTTTCTTTTAAGAAGTGTCACCTAAAACTAGGGAACTGATGCTCATGTCACACCAAGCTCTTCCCTGTTTACAGGAGATGGAAGAAAATTATTTTGTGGACCATCTCACTAGCCTTCTCTTGCTACCTCTGCAGTAATTCACATCAACAATCTGTCAGATTCCATTAAAAACACATTTGAAATATTTGTTTTTCCACAAACTCCCTGAATTTAAATGAAAATTCACTCCAGTTTTCTCCTGTTCAAACAGGAAGACAGGTTTCAAGAAAATACACACAACTTGTAGATAAACAATCCTGGGGATACGGAGGGGACAGAAAAAATGGCATCTTCATAAGACAGCATTTTTTATAGATCCTTTCAAATACTGTATCAAATTTAATACCAGGTATTTACTGGGTAGGTTATAGCACAGCTATACTACTGCAGTCTTCAGAAGAAAGTACTGGACAAAACCAGACCAGATTTGCAAAACACAGATTCAGCATCTACCAGCCAGCTATGGGCATGTGTCTAACTTTTAGGAAGGAACTAAGTTCTACCAGTGTTTTAAGAGAAAGACAATAGTCAGGACCACTGCATGATCCAACAAGAGTTCCTGAAAGCAGAGTCCGCCCACAGGACCTTCACTCCAGACCTGAGAGGGGTCGAGTCAAGTTACAGCTCTCTGCCACACATGTCAGAAAGGCACAAAACATTTATATTGCTGTTACTGAACTTGAGCAGAGGGGTGTAAAATTCAGTGTGATCTGTTTAGAAAGAGATGAAGTCTGATTTTATCCAGTATCAAGGACATTACATGATCATTTATTTATTCCAGAATCTGGCATTACATAGCAGCTATCTCACTGTCATCAGCCAAGAATTTAAGCTTACAGCATGCAATGAAGACGAAAACACAGAAATGTCAGAAGTGTAACATCAAAACATGAAAATATTACCATTTGCTTCCAGCTATGGTGGCAGAGGGAAGTACAAGGCAAGCATTGACTACAATATCACATATCAAAGAACGGTTTGGGTTGGAAGGGACCTTTAAAGGTCATCTAGTCCATCCCCCTGCAGTGAGTAGGGCCATCTTCAAGTAGATCAAGTTGCTCAGAGCCCCGTCCAACCTGATCATGAGTGTTTCCAGGGATGGGGCTTCTACCACCTCTCTGGGCAACATGTTCCAGTGTTTCACCAACTCATCACATGACATCATTATGACACAACAGTTGTCATCGTATGACAACTCATTACACCAAGACCTACACCTCTTCCTGTGCAAACATGTGCTGCAGGACAACTCACGCTGACCTGAACCTCTGAAAGCCTATCATTAAGTAAAACCAAACACAAATCATGACCAGCATATTTTACAAATTAACATACATATCGTATCACAGATAGGTCAGGACTCCAAACTGATTACCCTGAATAATCAGGCTAATACAGCTAGCCACCATGGGTTTTGTGGTGGTGGTTTTTGTTGTTGTTTTTTTGTTTTTTTTTTTAAATCATAAGTAGCATGTATTTCAGTTGGCATACTCAGCAAGAAGCCACTGCAGCAGTGCTTTACATAAGGTATTCTCTCAAGAGTGATGTCTTTTCACTGTCTGTCACAGTACAGGTCTAGAATTATGAGAATTCCTGTGGGTAAAGTTCTATAAAGTATTTTATCTGCATGCAGTATTTCTCTGCATGGAACATTTTTAAATGACCACTTTTCATGCAACATTCAGTTTTATTATACTCCAAAAAAAGCCAAAGCATTCCATTCAGAGCCTTTGACAACAAATTCATCTGGAAGTTATTTGGAAAATGAAAATAAGTTTGAATATGCATGTATTAGCACATATGTACGTCGTAACACTATGTGGGTTTCTTTTAGCACTAGTGAGAAGTACTAAGGCATACCTGGACTACATAAGGTACAAAGATATTTAACCTACCTCATCAAAGCTGCTATCTTCTTTCTTCAAGGCTTTAAAATAAAAGGAAAAAGAAATAAGTTATCTGTACTGAATTTCAATGAGCACAAAGTAACTAACACCAGAAAAGAGAAAAACAGAGCAGCATTTTCCTGCTATAATAGAAAAGAACAGGCTGGCACAAATAACAATTTTACACTCAAAATCTGAATCTGTAAGTGGAATGTAGGACTGCACAGCACGTTTCCAAGAAAGTAAATTTACATATTTATGAAAAATATGATCCTCTCAGGTTAAAGAAAATAAGAGTTTGCAAGTTTTTTTTTATTTTAATTCCTATTGAGCGTGAAAACACTTTATGGAGAGCCTGACTGAACTTCAAAAAGGAAAAGTATAATAAACACCTAACCATGTATTCAGTTTGTCAAGTATTAAAACTTTGTGAAATAGTATACATTGTAGCATGCCTTTTTCCTTTTTATTTTTGCTTTTTTTCTTTTTTCTTTTTTTTTTTCCTACAACATGAGTTACACTAAAGTAGAGGAGATTTCTGTCTGTCTTACATTGTTAACTAGCAATTAATTAGCAACCAAGGAGGAGGAAAACTGTGCAGAAATCATGTGAACTGATAAAGCAAGAAAATAGACATTAATAGTTCTCAAGTTGAAGCAAAGATTAAGATGATGAAATTTTTTCCTTTAGCACACTTTATTGAAAGGTAAAGAAAATTAATTCCTCCAGATCTCCACTGAACTGTGTGTCAGTCTGAAGGTATAAAACTGGTTCCTTTTCTCTGTACACCACAACCAGACCAACCAGGGACTGTTGTACTGCATGCTGTGACCTGAAAGTGCTCTTTCTTTACTTCTCTTGAAGAGTTAAAATAAGACAAACCATTGCATTGATGATTGCACTATTCCTTTACAGTTTAAATCCTGAAAGTTTGCAGTTTGAGGGAGGTCACTTGAAAGATCGTACAGTTCTGCAGTGCTGCCCCAGAAGACTCCCTCTTCATCACTTAAGCAGAATCACGTTTCTTACATTTAAAATGCATTTATTTCTGCAGGAGATAAATACTAAAAGGACTAGCATGGTTAAGGATCTAGACTCCAGTAGTTTCTTTGCTCTTTTAGATGCTCTTGCTGCCTTTAAAACACTAGTAGTTCCTAAACCACCACCTCTTCCAAACCCTGTCTTCAGAAGCAATAGTGTTATTAGCAAAAAAAACCAAAACAACTCCAAAACCAAAAACAACCGCCTCAAAACTGTAGAAGCTGTATGACAGGCAGAACAGAGGCAGGACACCTCTGCAAGAAGTGCTGCAGCTTCACAACCTCTGCCATGGGCAGTGAGGCGCAAACCCCAGTTCTCCTTATACAGAAAAGCAGGGATTGTCCAGCCGTCCTTTGCTTTCAATTTCCTATTTCTCTTAGACATGAAAAATGTCCTCCCTCAAATCTTTGAAGATTACTGTTTCACAATTACTCATCTAGATCTCATGCTCACTAATCAAAAACAAAACAAAAAAAAAAAGACACCAAACAAACTGGGATTTTGCTGAGGAGATTTGAGGCGCATGTTGCACATTTTTATCATGAAACGCATTTTTGTGGTTTTGAAGGCTGGACAAAATATTTTCAGACTGACAATCCCAAGTATCCAGAACTGTGAGTCAGGACATAAAAAAAAAAGGGGGGGGGAAGAAAAAAAAACCCTACATGTGGAACACTTAATATTTTAATTTACCTTTCAGGTCACAATGACATACAAGCTATAGTATATGACACACCTAGGTCACGCTAACAAGCTTTTCTCCTTCACCAAAACACAAGATTTTCACATGATCAAAACATTCCAGGAATAGCCAAACAACAGATAACCAAACAAAACACAATGTAACAGAACAACAAGAAATGGGAATCTGTGATCCATGCGTATTTTTGGCTTCTCTAACTTATACCTTTGACTAAGAGGTTTTTTAAGTATCTCCAAAAATAAGAATATGAGAGTTCTGGCCACTCATTTAATCAGATTCTGTTTAATAATGATTTCACTCGCAACCAATTCACTACGTAGTACCTTCAAAAAAATAATCATCAAACCAGCATATTTTATACAACAAATTATAGTAGAAATGGGGGGGGGTGCGGGGGGGGGGTATCTCATCAATGCAAAACCATTGCATTGATGAGAAACCATTTTAAAAAGTTTTGCTGAACTAGAGAAAAAAAAAAAAAAACTGTTTACAAATGAGCTTCTCATTATCTCAGGTATGTGAGCTATGTGAGTGTACATCAGAGGAGATTAGGGGAGATAACCTTTGTGTTAGTGAGGAGCTAGTAACAAAGCCCAGGGATGCTCAGAGAGGGCACAGACTGCTCTCAGTGCACTGTGAGCAATCTCAGCAATGTTTTCTCTCTTTCTTTCTTCCTTCCTTTCTTTCTAACCTGGTACTAAGTTTTTTGACTAAAGAGACTGAAAACCAAAGTTAAGTGGCGTGAGCTGAAGAGATCTCAAATATTATTTTGGTATATGAACTTCAACAAATGCATAGCCAACAACTCTTTACATAACTAAAAGATTATGATAATTTCATAAAATTACTAATTATTAATTTTAATTACATAATTATCAAAGTGTAAAACTAAGAACCAAACCTAATAAAGGTTTAAATGCTAAAATAAACAGTGAGTCAAGTGAATCTCAAAAAGTTGTTTAACATACAGTATGATGTATTCGTTTATATCAACACAGTATGTAAGCAAGGAAATCAGAATTTTTAAACTAATTTGCATGTTTGTATAAAAATGGATAGGCTGCCAGAAACCTATCAATAAAAAGAATTCTGTAAATTTTTCAAATTCTTATCAATGTAAGTTCTTTATGATGAGCTAAATTTTAAGAGGGACACTCCTTGAAACACCAGAAGCCTTCTGCCAGGAGAAAGGGTGCCTTAGCTGCAAAGGTAGTTCATTTTTCTAGAACTGTGAGCACATAATTTCTGCAGTAAAAAGCTGTCCTCTCTATTTTGGAATATTAACTTCAGTTTGGCACCATAGGCCATATGCATTTCCTTCAACGCAGCACAGCGCCATATCGTCCTTTAACAGACTTGCCCGTAGCACAAGGCAAATGATCAGGATGAAAACTCAAGAGATGGACAATTTCACACATCACATTTTTCAATTCAGCAAAAGAAACATTCTCAGTACTAGGTAGTTTAACATCTATGGGCTAGATCATAATTTTGCAGGACGAATATGTACAATACAGTGAGATCTTAATCACTCTCTGCCAGTCTCTGGGTGTTGCAGCTGGAAATCATCAGTTCACAGTTAAGAAGATGGGCCAAGTCTACTTGAGGCTTCCACTGGTACCAAACAATGGCACTTTGTTGTGCCTCAGGGATAACTAAGCTGGTTTCAAGACTACCTCCTCTTTTATATAGCAATGCTAGGGAAATAGCTTCAAACACTACTTAACATACTGTGTCACACTGTAAAAAAAAAAAATCACTTTATAAATTCATTGCTGATACAGCCGCTCAAATAGAGAGGATTACTTTGTGGGGAGAAGGTGGTCTTGGATGAAGTTTATTGACTATTAATCTGCAAGCCCTAGGGAAAAACAAAACAAAACAAAACAAAACAAAACCTGACAATGACAATTAGGATACATCTCCATCCCTCTTATCCAACAGGCCAATATAAACTTTGGTATCAAAATGAAGGAGTCTTGTAATATTGGAAGAATTGCATTTGGCAGCTCGGATACCACCAATACGGGGCAGACCCAGCAGTGCCTTACCATTCCCAGACCAGCCATTAGGTGCTCCCTACTGCGGCACGTGAGAGTTTGACTCACTAATTATTTTACTGAAAACACAGTGTTACGCTTGTATCATTTATATGGTTACACTTATGTGATACTATGTCCTTAAACCTATAAAAACACATAATTTGGAGCAGAACAAGGAAAGTTAAAAGATCATCATAATAAATCACAACTGAACAGATGATTGACAAAACTCCACATTAGATACATATTAAATTAGTAATTTGCTCATCTCACCAAGGAACCAGCTCTTCCAAAAAGAGTGACGAATACCCAGAAAGACTTTTTCTAATGAGGTTTTGTCTCCTTCATTTCAATACAAGAGTTAAGTACAGCACATGTTTTAACTGAGGATTTCCTGGTATGCAATTTAAGAGTTTTTTAAACATAGGCTTGCTTTGCTTAGGCTTATCTGTGGTTCTGGGTATCAGGGAGTGGACTATGCTCAAACCTCATACTGATAGAAGTATTTTTGCTCAAAGTGCATTTACCAGAACGATGGTCAAAATAGCACAGCATCTGAAGACTGAACAGTCTTGCTGATAGCAGCTGAGTTTTAATCACAAAACAACCATGACAAGCAAACAAACCAGGCACCCAACCACACTCCTACATTGCTGCACACACACACAAAGAACAGGAGGAGCTGGACGACCTAACAGTCTGTGTACCCAGAATCAGGCCAAAGCTCCCAAGGAAACTAAAGAGTTGTTTAATTTATGAAAAATGACAAATAGAGTTGATAATCCATCAGAGTCAACTAAAATATGCAGAAATTAACCAGCCAGAGGGGTCCTGCTCCCTAAGAGGCATTAACAGGGCTGTCACTGTTACAGCAAAGCAGCACTTTCATTCAAAATATTTTCTTTGTTAATGACTTCCACTGTTAGTAAAACCTTTTCAAGTTCTGTGTACAAGCTTCTCTCTGTGTATATATACATGCACACAGACATGTGACAGACCAAACACCTGAC
>NW_010299856.1:349-1265 GCF_000700745.2 Antrostomus carolinensis | reverse complement strand
GGGGGGGCGGGGGATTCAAAAAAAGTTAAATGCATTTTACAAGTTAAAGACTGCTGATAGGTGAAAGCTATTTTCATATGGGGACAGAGAGACTTATAACCGTGACTTGACATTCACTTTACAATTGAAACTTGGCATTTACTCTTGAAACTCTCTGGTTTACAAATACAAATGAGCTCTTCTCAGTCTTTTTCATCTTGCAGTAGGACAATAAAAGATACCTGATTTCAAATGCTATCCCACACTTTAAGCTTGCAGTCCTTAAAAGCTAAAAGTAATGCACTGAATGCACACAGGCTACATGAAAAACTGTAATGCCCACGTACTTTAGCACAACTCCTTGGTAGGGCTACGGAGGGAGAACCAAAAGCCACAGCTCGCAGCTGCAGCACAGGCACTTCAAACCCTCTCACTGGGACAAAGCGGCTCTGGAAATTGACCCACGTCGACTGCAAAGAAAAACGTCCCAGTGGGAGGACCGAGGGGTGAGGGCTGTGGAAGGGCCCTTACAGAGGGTCTGCAAGGACAGGAGCCGCTGCCTCCGTTCGCCCACCCGGTCGCTGCCCGGACTGCTGGCCCTGCCTGCGGCTGCTGCCCAGTCAGCTCGGGGGTACCTCATCCCCCCCACCGTACCTTCTCTCCCTCAACGGCGTGTTGATGCTGTCAGCGGGAAATAACGCTCTGAACAGTCAATTAAGCAAAGTAGTATGACAAAGACCAAGAGAAACACCAGTCTGAGCAGACAAGAACTCTTTGGCATTGTTCTTGGTAAGAAATTCGACTGCGAAATAAACTGGTGCCAAAACCAAACATGATGTGGTGATACAGGGAGATAACCCCCTCGGCAGCAGAGTTCTGATAACACTACCTCGGGATGCTTTATGTCACTGAAAGAACGACAAGACTTCGCAGGAGA
>NW_010299856.1:0-312 GCF_000700745.2 Antrostomus carolinensis | reverse complement strand
GCCCGCCGTTATCTGCTTCAGCATCCCATGCCTCAACTTAAAAACCGTGCAGCCCGAACAAAAAATAAAATACCAGACGAGCAACAAAAAGAAAATAACCATTTGCTTTTTGCCAAGTTTTCTCCATGGCAATGGAGGAGGCACGCTAGCCAACTCTCGTTTAGTTTGTTTTTTCTAGCCTATTTTGGGTTAACTCGATCCCAAACCCAGGCAGCACTGCCCGGGCAAAGAGCTGTTATTTTCCCGAGCTCTCTTCCCAAGAAACGTTTTTCCGAGTCGGTGCCGTTGCGGCTCCTTCCACCCTGCAGCGTC
>NW_010299855.1:0-693 GCF_000700745.2 Antrostomus carolinensis | reverse complement strand
CAGTGATTTTAACCTTTTCCCAGCGATTTTTCACCGGCTCCTGGTGATTTTAACCTTTTCCCTGTGATTTTTAACCAGTTCTCAGTGATTTTTAACCTTTTCCCAGCAATTTTTAACCAGTTCTCAGTGATTTTAACCTTTTCCCAGCGATTTTTCACCGGCTCCTGGTGATTTTAACCTTTTCCCTGTGATTTTTAACCAGTTCTCAGTGATTTTTAACCTTTTCCCAGCAATTTTTAACCAGTTCTCAGTGATTTTAACCTTTTCCCAGCGATTTTTCACCGGCTCCTGGTGATTTTAACCTTTTCCCTGTGATTTTTAACCAGTTCTCAGCAATTTTTAACCTTTTCCCAGCGATTTTTAACCAGTTTCTCCTGATTTTTAACCCGTTTCTGGCAATTTTTCACTGCAGAAAAAGCAGCTTTTTTCCTCATTTCCCCAGATTTCAGTGAATTCACCGCCCCCGGCAGCGCTCGCCGTGCTCGGTTCCCCTCTCCCCGCGAGATTTCGGTTGCACCTGCTGCCAGAGCTGGAGGGTTTATTTTTTATCCTTTAAAAATTTTTTATCCTTTAATTTTTTTTTTTTAATTTTATAATTTTTTTATTTTGATTTGATTTGATTTTATAAATTTTTTTTATTTTGGTTTGATTTGATTTTATAAATTTTTTATTTTTATTTGATTTGATTTTATT
>NW_010299854.1:0-3595 GCF_000700745.2 Antrostomus carolinensis | reverse complement strand
CCACCCAGCCTGGATCTGTGCTTGGGGTTCCTCCATTTAGATGTGTTAATCTCAAACTTGGAAGATCAACCCTTGAAAATTTGGGGTGTTTATTTTGTGTTTTGGTTATTTATTTATTTTATTTAGTTCTCCCTGTAGGTTCCACAGAGATCTGCTCTTCCCCAATATCCCAGATCAGGTACCAAGACTGGAGTAAATCAGAGATGATTCTCACCAGCACCTCGGCTGGTCTGGGAATCCCTGGTGTGTGATTATGGGCAAGTGAATTCCTGGTTCCAGGCTCCAGTTCTGGTTGGTTTTTAACACAAATCTTGAGATAATTCATCTTGCAACACCTAAAAATGATTTAATTCCAAACTTTGAGGAAGATTAATTGCTTGATCTTTACTTAGGTGGAATTTCACAGCGATTAATTCCACGGCTGATTTGGTCTCACATTTTCCCAGTGTCTCCCAACAGATGTTGCTCCAAAAAATTGAGCAAAGGATTTGAAAACGATGTTTTGTTGTTGTAATTTGCACTTTAACTTCATGGTTTCACAATGAACCATCGTTGTAGGGAGGAGTCGTCGCTTTCCCCACCACTTCCAGGGTGATTAATGCTCTTGTGCAACGGCAAAGATTTAAGAGACTGTCTTAAACTGTTATTTAGTTGCAAGGAGGCATCAGCCAAATATCCTGGTGATAATGTCATCAGAGGTGGTGAAATGATGGTGTCTGGGGGGATCTGAGTCATTTCTCTGCCTAATTGCAACTTCTTTGGGCCCCTGAGTCCCAGAAGGACATGGAGGTGCTGGAGCGTGTCCAGAGAAGGGAACGGAGCTGGGGAAGGGTCTGGAGCACAAGTGTGCTGAGTTCCCTTGTGGCTGAGGGAACTGGGGGTGTTGAGCCTGGAGAAAAGGAGGCTGAGGGGAGACCTTGTGGCTCTGTGCAAGTCCCTTGGAGGAGGGTGGAGAGAGGTGGGGGTGGGTCTGTCCAACCAAGGCCCAAGGGACAGGACAAGAGGAAATGGGCTCCAGTTGTGGCCAGGGCAGTTGAGATGGGATGTGAGGAAGAATTTCTTTGCTGCAAGGGTTCTGAGGCATTGGAAGGGGTTGCCCAGGGCAGTGGTGGAGTCCCCATCCCTGGAGGGATTGAAGAGTCGTGTAGACACAGTGCTGAGGGACATGGGTTAGTCATAGGGGACTTGTCAGTGTTGGGTTCATGGTTGGACTCGATGATCTGGAAGGTTTTTCTCCAATCTTGGCAATTCTGGGATCCTTGTTTCCCTTAACCTTTGCTGTCTGCACGTACTTTGTGATGATGGGCGTCCTGACCATCTATACCTCATACAAAGAGAAGAGCATTTTTCTGGTAGCTCACAGAAAAGACCCGGCGGGGATGGACCCCGACGACGTTTGGCAGCTCTCCTCCAGCCTCAAACGGTATCACTTTTATTCCCCTTTATTTATAAAAACGATAAAAATATAATTTTTAATTATTTATTCCCCTCGGGGCGGGAAAACAGCGTTCTGGAGAACTCAAAATGGGGGAAAACATTGGTAATTGGGTGATGTTGATGATTCCACAGCGGGGACGGGAGATTTTTCCAAAGGATCAACTACCGCGTTGTGATTTAGTGGCTTTCCAGGCACCTCATGATGAATATTCATGATGGAATATTATTATTCATAAGCACCAGTGATCTGTGACGGGCTGACCGCTCTCCTGGGCACCTTTTCCATCCGTAGGATCATCCTGAATATTTTCCTTTCTTTTTTTTTTTTATCTACAAATCAATTTTGCTCCATCAAAATCAACATCCACATCTAGAAATGGGAGCGGTGCCACGCAGATTCCTGCCTCAAATATTCACATTTTACTTCTTTTTAAGTTAAGAGGGGGGAAAAATTAATCATAAAAAGTAGAAAAATTTTTAATTTTAAAAAAATTTTTAAAAAATTGAATTTTTTTTTTTTAATTTTAATTAACTCCTGAATGTTAATGATCATGTGTGTGTGTGGATCTCCACTCCCGGGGGTTTTGCTTTCTCTTTACCAAAGATGATTTCTCATCATTTTGGGGTTGTTTTTTGTCCTGAAATCCTATTTTATTTGAGATAAACAGGATTTTTAACCTCGGTGTCTTTATTGAGCAACACTTAAATTCTTCCTCTTTAATCTCTCCGTTGTCTTTATTGAGCAACACTTAAATTCTTCCTTCATAATTTCTCTGCAGGTTTGATGACAAATACACTTTGAAATTGACTTTTATCAGTGGGAAAACCAAACAGCAGAGGGAAGCGGAGTTCACCAAATCCATCGCCAAGTTCTTCGATACCAACGGGACGTTGGTGATGGACGCCTACGAGCCGGAGGTGTCCAAGCTGCACGACAGCCTGGCTTCCGAGAGGAAAACAAAGTGATTCCTGGGAACCTGCTCAATCAACCCCAATAAAGTCAAATAAACAGCAAAGAAAGTGAATTGTCGCCTCTGGGTTTTGGTTTTTTTGGAGTTTTTTTTTGTCCTGAAATCCGATTTTATTGTGGAGAAATGGGATTTTTAGGTTTGGATTGAAGATGTTTTTTGAAGATGATTGGTTCAGGTGGAACCTTTTTTTGGTTCTGTTGCCTTTAGGGTGGGGGGTGGATGAGGATTTGGCTGTGAGGACCCTCAGGAGGGGTGCTCCAGACCTCATGATCCAAGGGCTGGAGCAGCTCTGCTGTGAGGACAGGCTGAGAGAGTTGGGGCTGTTGAGCCTGGAGAAGAGAAGGCTCCGGGGAGACCTTCTAGTGGCCTCCCAGTACCTGAAGGGGCTCCAGGAAGGCTGGGGAGGGACTTTGTCCAAGGGCAGGGAGTGAGAGAACAAGGGGTGATGGGTTTAAGCTGAAAGAGGGGAGGTTTAGATGAGATATTAGGAAGAAGTTCTTCACTGTGAGGGTGGGCAAACACTGGAACAGGTTGCCCAAGGAAGTTGTGGCTGCTCCTCCCTGGAAGTGTTTGTGGCCAGGTTGGATGAGGCTTTGAGCAACCTGGTCTAGTGGAAGGTGTCCCTGCTGCTGGCAGGGGGGTTGGAACTGGATGAGCTTTAAGGTCCCTTCCAACCCAAACCAGTCTGGGATGGTTCTGGGATTCCCTTGGTCACCGCCGCTGCCTCAGCACCTTCGTTTTCATCTGGCAGCGTTTTATCCAACTCTAATTAATCACTAATTGAAGGGTTGTTATTTGCATTTCTTTAACCTCACTTCTCCATTCTGCGTGAGGAATCGAGGAGAAAATCCTCCTGGCAAACAAATTAACGAGTTTTCTTTGGTTTTGTGTTTATTTAATGATATAAAAATCTAAAATAAAAAATCTAAAATAAATAAATTGTGTTTTATAGAAAAATATTTGATTTATTGGGGGGGGTGAATCAGCTGCTTCTGGGTGTTCATCCGCGAGGCTTTATTGGGTGAGAAAAAGGAGAGCGAAGGGTTTTTCCAGCTCTGGTTGTTCCCTCCGTGTCCCTCTGATTCCTGTCGTCATCTCTTGTCACTTGTGTCACTTCTAGAAAATGGCTTTAAATATAAAATAGAAAAAATTAAATTAAAATAAAATAAAATAAGATAAAATAAAAT
>NW_010299853.1:0-640 GCF_000700745.2 Antrostomus carolinensis | reverse complement strand
TATTATAAATATATATAATTATATTTGCATAATATATATGTATTATATGTATAATAATATTACTATTTACATAACATGTACACATTATAAATTATATTATTTTACAACTACAGGGAAGGTGTAAGAACTCATACTAATGATCCATTTGCAACTCAAGCCTGTACAAGAAAAAATGACCTTGAGTGACTTTTGACTCAAGGCAACACAGGGAGGGCTCCCAACTTTCATTCAAGTTCTTTACAACCCTGGAGATTCATTTGTAAAAATAAGTATTATAGTGAAGAAGTCTTTGCACTAACTTGCTACTTTTAAGGCTTTTTATTTGTTTTTTTGGTTTGGTTTTTTTTCTCCAGTATGGTCTAAGCTTGCCAGGAAAAATAAAAAAAATAAAATTAAAACCAATGTAATGGGATTCCCCCTTTTACAGAGGTTTTGCTAGTAGAATAAACTTGTACCAAAAAGGAAGCATTTCAGCAGAAAATCTGTGAGCAGCCCTACAATTAACTCTGACCTCCAGGTTCTGCAATAAACCTGCAAGAAAAAGATCGCGCTCGCTGCTGCAGTCTTGGGCTTTTTCCCTTTTTTTGTGCCCTCCTGCTTTTTCCCCCCCTTTTCCCTCCTTCTTTTTTCCCTTTTCCCT
>NW_010299852.1:0-844 GCF_000700745.2 Antrostomus carolinensis | reverse complement strand
AAGTTGTAAACATGCCACCTCTTGCTTTTTGTCCCTCCCACCCTGTCCTCCAGCTGCCACACCAGAAAGGTCTTGGTTTCCCACAGATCTTGTGTCAGACTGTACAGCTCTGTGCAGATCTCTCAGGTGTGTTGGATATCTCAAGGGCCTCTCAATGCTTATGCATAGGTGACAAAGTCTGACTGCCACACCATTCTTTAGAGCCAATGAAGAGAGAAGTCTGGGCTTGATTCAAGTACCCCCAGATATGTAACTAGGGACCTGTGGTCCTAGGGACCTGTAGCAAACTGTGTCATCTGCCTGGGGCTGACTGTTATGGCACAGGACTGAAATAACACTCCTATTCTTTTAGAAAAGTAGGTGAGGAAGGCACAGCATAGTAAGGCATCTCAAGTGGAACCACAGGTCTCTGTGCGGACAAATGAATGAAATCCATTTGCTCCAGGGAGAGACAACTACTTCAACAGGTATGGAAAATATAATTTGACAGCAATGGTGAAACTTTTTGTTTGTTGTGACTATTATTCTGCAAAGCCACCTGCTCTTCGTTTCAGAGTTCCTTCGTTCATCACATTTACTTTCCAGAATCAAGTTCCTAGTTCTCATTCAGACTTCCAGGATTATCACAATTCCAGGCCACCTTGTGCTTTATAATTCAAGTCCTATCAATTTAAATCAAAGCCTACAACTGTCAAGTGGAAGGAGGTGATCTGTCCTCTGTGCAAATAGAGATAGGAGGCACAGTCAGAGTTTTAAATTGCAGTGCAGGAAAAGTCAGTTCAATGGGGCAGGGCAAAACTAGTTGTTTGAAATTAAACTTCTGCATGTGAAAGCCTTCTCCCTG
>NW_010299851.1:0-6843 GCF_000700745.2 Antrostomus carolinensis | reverse complement strand
GGAGCTGCCCAGGCTTTGCTGGCTGCCCCCAGCGAGCAGCAGCTGGCCAGAGCTTCGCCAGACCCCCAGCACGGGCGTACGGCCATCTCGGGGTGTTTCCGGAAGCCCAGGGCTAGCTGTGCCTCAGCTCCCCCCTCAGATTGAGCTAGTGAAGCTCATCCAGCCACCCGCGCAATAATCTCAATGAAACGCTCCAGTTTTGCCAGGTAAGGAATGCAAAACTATATGAATAACGTGGCTTTGACTAAGGCCGCCATTAGGCATTCAGTTTAATGTATTCTTCAGGAAATTGCTACGTTATCTGCAGCATGTCTGCAGTGTGTCTTTGATCTCAAAGTAGCATTGTAAATATACAAAAATAACAGTGCAAGAGTTGGCTGTTTTTCCAGGAATACCCTGATCCAGTCACAAAAGGACCTCCACAGTAAAATTAGATTAATTTTATTTTTCTTCCTTTTTTGTTTAAAAAATATCATTCAGCTTTCCAAACAAATAAACTCTTTTGAAATAAAAATACCAAGTTCTTACACAGGCTTGCTTTTTAATAAAGAAAATGTTTTACTTCTCTTTCAAATTGCATAAATCTGATAACATCTAACACTGAATTATTTTGAAGGTTTGTGCTTTAGAAATGGAGTCCAGGGACTTTGAAGCTACTGGTTTTTGGTTTATTTACAACTTAACATGTACTTCCTGAACCTCCAGCTTGCACTCGTGCATGGCAACAGATAGGCTGAGGTAGGACTGCAGTGTGGAGACACTGGTATCAGCACTGGGAGGGTGACAAAACAGGGTTCAGGGAGGCACTGCTCTACCACAATTACACAGCTCTGACTACCGAAGGTGCACCCAAACAAACGGAAACCTTCAGACAACCCTTTCCTCTATGGCTGCAACTTGGAGTGAGTTTGGAAAAAAGGCAAGGTACTAAGCATGGGTGACACCAACATGCACATCATAGCAGGCTGTGGTCCTGAACTTCTGGGACTGCTGGTTTTAGTGGAGGTTCAAACACCAGGTATGACTGCAAAGGCCTCTTCAGCCAGCAAGGGAGTTTGGAGACTAGGCGTGAAAACATTTTGTGTGGAGTGAGCAGGATGGAGCTTCTCTTGTAAGGACTGGATGGATAAATTGTTCAACTGGCAATGATGGTGTGTGCAGAACATGTGACTTCAATCAAATTATAAGGAGTAATAAGAGTTGCAGGAAGCTAATGAGACCTGAGCGGTAGCATAATGACAGTTAACTGGAGAGAAAAAGATCCCTGAGAGCAAAGCAAAATTCAGTACCGTAAATGAAGGTTTTGTACCTTGCTGGGCAGCTCTCAATCTCATCTGATAAAATGACCTTGGAAGGAGAAATTGTGTTGGTAGAGGCCCTTGTTAAACAGGACTTCAGCACCAGCATCATTCCAGCAAGACCCTCTCTCAAGATCAACGCATCAACTCAAAGAAGTTAGTTTCTTTCTACTTGAATGGTGGGGAAAAATAAGGCACTAGCCAAAAACTCATTAGGATGGGAAAAAAACCAAACAACAACCTCAGCCAGTCATGTAAGAGATATCCTACATTAGGTTTTTTTTGTTTGGTTGGGTTTTTTGGGGTGAGGTTGTTGTTGGTTTTGGTGGTTTTTTTTTTTTAAGTATTATGATTCTAAGTTAATCATCACCCTAAGGTGACAGCAGTCTTAATCTTCTGTCTTGGTTTTGTCTCTCAACTCCACTTCCTCCCTCAGAACAGCTGTCAGCATCTGTTGACATCATTAGCGAAGAGTTCCACAAGTAATTAATCCTTAACTTAGTGGCAGGTGGTGTTAAGTTTAAAACAAGCAATGAAGAGAGAAGTAAGACTGCATAACTGCATTTAACTGTGCTTTAACCTATCCAACAGAATGTTAATACCCCGAGTGTCCAATGCCAATCCAAGACATTATAGGAACAGACGGGTTACATCGCTAATACAAGGCAGTGCTAGTGCTGCCATTCCCCTGGGATGACCAGAAAAGTGCTCTTCATTTTCCCACTCTACAGGTAGCTTTTGTTGGAAAGAAACAGACTGTATCACCAGAAGACCACTACCTAAGGTTAAGGTATATGAGCATCATTACAAATAGATATCCCCAGCCTCATGTAAATAGAAAACATTTCCAAAGTGTATATGATTGTAAATCTGAGAGTTCAGGGCTAAGGTAAGTTAAGACCCAAAGCCAGAATCACTCATTTTTGACGTCAAGGGCTGCCATCATTCCCCAGGTGCGATCCAGTCTGTCATTGCTAAGGGTGCAGGACAGCTGTTAAATTCCTTGAGTCATAAATACTGCAAGCAAAAAAGTACCTACTACTCTCTTCAGACACTTGTTGATACCATGACCAATTCAGGCTGTCAGATTTGTACTACGATGCAGCCTACTTATCATCGTTTCACTTCTCCTCTGAGTACCTAGTTAAAATAACTCAGGCTAGTCCAAATACATCCCTTTCTTTTTGGATTTATACTTGTAGCTAAGTAGTCATTTGGTTATTTCATATTTCAAAGCTTTTCTCAGTCAGTCCCTCCAATTCATCAGTCATTTTGGTGGCTCAAGCTCAGTCCTCTGCAGTTCTGCAACAGCTTGCAGGTGCTCAAGTGTTCATCTCAAATGCAAGTGCAGAAACTCCTGAATCTTTCCCCAGGAGTGTTCCTGTGCATGGGCATGTGCTTTGCTCTCTCCACCCCCCAGAACAGGCACCCCCAGAACACGATCCATGGCTACCTGACAAAATGGAGTAGAAGGAGGATCAATTCGGTGACCTGCTCCTGGATAACTCAAGAGTTCAAAGTTTTCTTTCCCATGCTGGCGTAGACGCCCAATTGCCAGCTCAGCATATAGGGAGCTCTTCCACATACGATCATCTTCCCCTACGACTAAGAGAAAGTGACCTTCTGCTTTTTCGATGGGAATTGTGCAAGGAGAATTAGCAGGATTCCTTGGGTCATCCAGAGCTTCAAAAGTGTCAAATACACCAGCATCAGAAACACTGACCTTATTCATATCAAAACGCAGCCCCGGCAGAGTCATCTCACCATAATGGAGGTCAGCAACTGTGTTTGAACTACAGCCGGAGATACAGACAGCAGCCACTACTTCCGGCAGGAAGGTGATCATGGAGAGTGCTAATTCCGCCCCTTTCCCCGTCCCAATCACTCCAACTCCTGGTCCCTTTACCTTCAGATAAGATAGGGGGTGGGGAAGAGAAGAAGAAAGGAAGTATGTATTATGATGGGATTAACCATTAAATGCCTTTGGAGTTGTGTTATTTAAAAAGGAAAAAAAAAAAGGAAAAAAAAAAGGTTAGATTGGAAAGCTGCAGCCTGGACCCAGGCTTCTCCCTCTGTTTAATGTCTTCTTTTTTTCAGAGACAACAAGAGCTGTCAAGCCCCACAAAATCACGAGAAGTACCATCACTTGGACCTCACCTAGTCCCTACTGCATATTTTGATGCAAATATTTTCTCTTTTTCCCAAAACAGGTAGCAAGAAATTCAAGCACAGTCTATTTGCCTGAGACATACATAGCAATAAAGTAACATCACAAATGATATTTGAAAGATTAATTAGTATTTAGTCTTGTCCTTTTCTAGCCTGGAAAGTAAAACTGAAAGCAACATCTCAAGTCATCAAATCCATTCCTTTGCTGACTATTGAGCGGTTTTGTATCATCCTCTCTTAAACTAATTGCTTTCATTTAAATAAAAAACATCTTTATCACCACTGCTCCTGTTTGGAAGATATTCCAGCACTTCACTGCTATAATGATCAGGAATCTTCTAGTTTCCAGCATGAATGTATTTAACAGACAGCATGTGCTGGAAGAAATTCACTCTCCACAGTCATATGTGTAGACACCTATGCAGGACATGCACTTTTTCCATTATTGGGCCTAAACCTGCCCAGCAGAAACTGATACTCCAAAAAATTCACCAGCACCAACTGGGCATGACTGACAAATCTTCCCTTGCTCTGAGAGATCTCTCGTTACACTCACCTTTGGATGACGCTGTAGGAATCTAGCTGCCTCCTCAAAGTACTCGAGTTTGAATTCTTTCATGACCTTAGGCAGATCTTCAAAGTCAAAATATGGCAGAGAAAGAGCAGCAAAACCATGGGTAGCCAGGAGACTGGATCTAAATTCAATCAAACCCCCTTCATCACCGTACATGTCAATTACTCCTGGAAAGGGGCCATCCCCTATATTAAAAAGAGGTACAGAGGACAAATTAGAAAACAGAACACTATAAACTATCTGGTGAAGAGTGAACAACAAAATAGGCTTAAGACATTTTCTATTAATACTCATTACTTTTCCATTTGCACAGCAGAGATTAGAGAGCCAGTGCTGTATCCCGCTTTAGCTATTTCAAACTAAGAACAGGTCCTTACCTTCCTGTAAAAATATATGAACAGTTAAACTTGTTTAGTTGGGTTTTTTTTGGTTTTTTTTTTAAATAATGTTCTAAAAGTATTTTCAATGGCCTTAACCTCCCACCCTCGAAACAATCACACTCTAAATCAGCCATTTTCCCAAAAAGAAATCATACTTTAATTAGAAAAGTGTAAGCTCATTACTAATGATGCAAGACCACTGAACCCTGGAAGCAAATTCTACAAAATTTACGCAAACTCTGGAATAAGCACAACAAAGAGACACCTGCTGCTAGATGAAATCAACTGGACTTACTAGCTCCATCTCAACATCAGCACTGTAACACCTGGCAGCAGAGCTGCTACTGCAGAGACAGAGGGTAAAACTGAGAGCTATGTGAGCACCGTTGTGTGTGTGACTGATATAAACACGCATATACATGTGTGCAAACAGTCCCACAAAACAACAGAAATAATGAGAACCACAGTTTTAAACGAGCATGCTTTTGCACCCAAGGTCATGTTGCAATATTACTGTATGCCGTGCCCGCAGATCTTGGGTTAAAAGGCTAAGAAACTATAAAGAGCCCAGGCAGGCAATTTACTTTTTTTCCCCCCCTGGCCACCAGATGTCACCTCTGATGTGCTCGGGTCCAGATCACTACAACTATCTGAGCAGAAAAAGGACCTGCTTGTGCAAGAGTGCATTAACTCCCTGACATGAACTATATGCAATAAATAAAAGACCACTGGCATGTCAAGGTGCTTGAGGTTTTGGACAAGACATGCTAGATGGTAGAAACCTAACTTAAAGCATTAGAAAGTCAGAAAAAGACTGAAACATGCTTTTGGGTTCTTTTTCTTTCAGTTCTGAAATTTTTCATAGAAGTTCAATATTCTACTTGAGACAAAAATATGTCTGGATAAATTTATCTCAATCCCATGATCAACAGTAGCCTTTAGTTAACAACAGTCAGCCTAGATGGCTAGGGAAAAAAAAAAAAAAAAAAAGTATTAATTCATCTATCACCCCTACCTGGAAAGCTTTTTAGTAAGAACATGTGATCAGAGCACAGTCAAGCATGAATGCACTTCTCTCTCATGAAGACAACCTTTAACTTCCACAAGGATCCTGGACTGCTTTCCTGAGTGCCTACACATGCCCAGGTATACAGTTTCTGCATAGCTCATTGAAAAGCAATTTTACTACTGCTTAGAAAACAAACAAAATAACCCCACACCTGTAACTCTTATGCCTGAACTGAGAAATCTCTTTCACATTAAAATTACAGTGTAAGCCCACTCATGTCATCTCACTTTTACGAAGAATGGTTCACATTTAAGATTCCTTATTATTAACATTTTTTCCATCCCTGTAGCAAAGAAAGGTATGGTAGTAATGCTTAACTGGATTCTCCATCAAGAAGGGTGCCAGTATCATTTAAGCAATGATTCCAGACTTTTCCACACTATTACAACACTGGACTTTCTAAAGGGAAAAATGCAGTTCCATCTTGCAGGTCTCTGGATTCCCACTGAGCCCAGCAGAAATCCAGCTCATCCTCTAAGGCAGGATATATCAAAACAACCAAGTCTCAGTGATGGCAAATCCAGAATGCTGACTAAACATTTGATCCAAAATTCAAAGTTCAATCTCTGTTGTTGTTTTTTTTTCTTCAATGGACTTTGGATCCGTATCTAAATGGATAAAAAATTATTGGTTTGGAAATCATTCACTGAAAATACTTAAATCCCTAATAACTGTAGTGGTACTTACAGGATTTGCTGAACCAAGAAATTAGAGGTGATATGGAAGGCAGTTCTAGTAGCACAACGCTCAGGGAAATATAAGAAGTTTAATTCACGGCTCAAGGGTATGGAACACCGTAATTGGTGTAAGGTTTCATTTTCCAACAACACTAGCAGTCCATCACGGTATCGCGCCTCATAAAGCACAACTACCCACAAGCAGAACAGGTAAAACTTGCTCAGAAATCTGTTTTGCCTTTATATGACAGAACAACCAAAGTCACTCAACTGTTAGCTTTGGCTCTGGCGTAACAGAGGTGGAATACCTGTATTTTCTAGAATCTCTTCTGCTGCTCTGCTTACTGGCATGTGTTTCACAGAGAAAAAAAAATGCCTTGTTGATTCCATCCTGCTCAGGGTAAAATCCCTGGGAGATCTAGCACAGGCTCACACGATGAAGCCTATTGGCTTTTCTGAACCTTAAAGATTCTGGTAGTCCAGAGCAAACATGAAACCCACTGAAAAATCATAGGCCAAGAGCAGGGACATGTCAAACTCTACAGCCCCTTTTCTCATTTAGCTTCTGCCCGTCTCACAAGAGGCACCTGCCCGGTGCCGCCGGTAAGGACCAGGCAGCGTGAGCACACACAGGCGGGGCCGCGTCCCCACAAGCCTTTGGGACTGTCTCCGCCAG
>NW_010299850.1:10227-17027 GCF_000700745.2 Antrostomus carolinensis | reverse complement strand
AACCTTGCCATGCAAACCCAATACACATATCTTTATTAAGACAATAAGCTTTATATGTATTTATCAAAGACTGTACCTGTATTATAGAGATCTACTGATTAATCTTTTCTCATTGTCAGACTTTGTATGCCTTGCATGATCTGTTATTATATATTCTCTTTCATGAAAATAAAATGTAAATAATACATAGTAATTATATCTGCCTGAAACACTTTAACAATATTTTAGTTTTATTGAAATAAGTCAGTGTTGAAACACTTAAACAGCTGAAAATCTATTTCACTATAACATGGTTAATATTAAACTAATGCTGAAACACTTCACAGTCTCTTAAATTTTTATTAAAGCCTCCGTCAGAAGGATTTGATCCTGCACTCTCTTTTTTTCATATGTTCCATACATGATGATAAGAGTACTGACTTGAGGTACACATATGTTTAAAGTTCTTAACTGTTAAATTAGGGTAATCTAACCCCAAAATACCTTGAAGCATAGTAATAACTTAAATAGAAATGTGCCAAGGCCCAAGCCTCCACTGATAAAGAAAAAAATATTCCTGTAACTGAAGAAGCTGTGATCTAAAAACTTTCACCTATAAAAAGTTTCATGTTTATTTCTTGTTACCCATTTCAACATGATTCTTTTTTAAAAAAGGGAAAGAAAGTAAAAGCTCAAACCAAGGGACCAGCAATAACCAAAAATATTTTCCATTTTCATTCCAATGCAAAATTACATTCTGATACCTTGATAACTGATGGGGAATTCAGTACTTGTCCTCTGACCACCTGTAACAACAACCACAACATGTTAATAAAATAAATTAAGAATATAAAAATTGCTTTGACTGCAAGTCATATTAGTTAGCCCTAGCTCTCAAATCTCTCTTGCTGCAAAGTGTGCAGCTTCTTTTAGTTAGCCCTAGCTCTCAAGGGCAAAGAGGTTATTATGTTCAGTGAAATTTACAGACCTATGCAATTTTTAGATCATTGGACATTTCTTGCTCTCTGAAGCAGCTCTGTAGGGTCTTTCTTTAACTCTGTGACTTGAAGCTGGTGGATGATATTTCTGCTGTTGTTCATTGTATTTTGGTGATTTGTATTATCTGAATTCTGTGAATCGGCAATGTCAAAAGTATGCTAGGCATTCTCAGAGAGATAGTCAGCTTCACAGCTCTTTACAAATTACTTCTGCTCCTCTGATGTTTGGAAACATTCCCCAAGATATGTATAAGTACTACCCCAGTTCAAAAGTTTTAGGTTTCAGAAGTAAAGTGATATGCAGTTGTTGCCATAGTAGAGTAGTTTTCCTATCTGCTCCAAGATCTCAGAACAAGGCAAGTAATAACAATTAAAAGATTGGATGATGAGTTAATTGTCTTTGGCTGTTACGTGTTAATTTTGGGGAATGCATAACGCAAACTGATTTCCAGTTTTGAAAAGTATCCATTACCATTTTCACTGTGTTTCACTTGCTCTAATAGTGGCTAATAATAGGTAACTTCTGATTTTTACTGACCACCATGTAATGTGTTCCTCATCATCAGAGTATTCTACAGTTCAAGTTCCTCTTTGAGGAGTGCATTTGAATGGAAACAAATGGCTCTTCTGCATCCAAGAAAAGGAGTAATTAATACCCAAATAGGATTAAAAAGCTATATAAATGAAGAAACGCTTTATTTCAAGTGACTTGTTTAATTAATTTGTCTAGTTTTCATGAAAATAGCATTGATCATAAAGGATTAATTTGATATTAATGCAGATGTCATATGTACTGTTGGAACTCATCTGTAATTAAGTATTAGCTAAATGTACCATTAAAAGGAAATGTTACTCAAAAAAAGATTGAGTCAGTGAATTTGAGTTTATATTCTTCTTTTGCTATTATAGAATATTTATACCTGAAAAGAAAATGAAATATTTAAAGCAGTTTAGGAGGTATAAATTGTATCCATTTGCAAATTTAATATTCCTTAGATTGGTCAGATTTTGCCCTTTCATAATCTAAATCTTGGAGATTTAGCTAAAATAAGTTGTATTTAGGAAAATCAAAGCAGTAAAAGTGCATGAAGTTGCTTCAGTATGTTGTCGGCACCAACTTTTGTACAACTGTGCTCTCTAGCCTGCTTCTTTCCTGCTATAATAGGCATATAATTTTGTCTCATTTCTCTAAAAGCATTAAGAAAAATTATACATTTACTAAGAAGAGGTGTTTGGAATTGTCAATACCATACCTCACAGTTGAGTCAAATTCCTGTTGTATATGGATTACAAACTTTTTTAAGCAATCAAGGTCAAAACCTGGAGTGATGTAACTCAGCATCTTTCCAGTGCCTTCAGTGGAACTGAAATAACTTATAAATCATTTCTCTAGTGGTTTTAGTGTTTGAAGTGTTAAAACTCCTGTTAGATGAACAATATTTTATACCTGCACAAGCTCTACCACAAACATTATTAGCATAAATAAAGAGGATATATTAAATCCTACAAGAATTTGGGACATCTGCTAAAGTCAATGCTGCAATAATTACTGAAAATCTGTTTTTCTTTTAATTGCAAGAAGAGTGATCCTGTATAAGACTTGTTATTAGGATGTTTGAAACAGACTAAGGTTTGTTTGAAAGTTTTGTCATTCTCTTTCCATTTAAGAGTCAGTGGACAGTAAAAGGCATGGGATACTGCACCCAGAGGCAAGGTCTGTGTGATCTCAGGGGAACTTATGTGGGCTCAATACTCTAAATCCCAAATGGACCACTATCTTGTAGCCAGGCAAAAATCTATTCAGAAATACTCTTACACCCACTATTTTTGGCTGTCTAATTTTAGTTTGCTGTCCACTGGTTAGAGCACTGCCTTAACGAGTTGACTATCTAGGTAATAGAAAGAGTATTTAAATAATATAATAAGTATTTGAATAATATAATACAGGGTGTACCCTTCAAGGAGATCTCACTGCTGAGTCTGCAATTCTAATTCAACAAGTTTTTGCATAAAGGAAGAATTTTTATATCAGTCCTGTAGAGTTCTGTGTAGGCTAGAAGGCAAGAAGAAGGAATCAGGTTAAAGGAAGAAATTTACAAGAAGTTTATAATTATATTTAGTGCATTAATCTTTGCTTATTCATATGATCATCTTTTGCAGAAAGATTATTTTACCACATGCTTTCCACATTTACAAACAAATGACTTGGGCAGCAATGTGCAAATATGTATGTGAGTCGCTATATGTTTATTTAGATGGTACTTACTACAGTGATTTCACTCAACTATTCTCATGTGGATTTCCAGACACTCAGATATGTTATCTCCTAACGAAAGTCTGTGTGAATAATGGCAACCTGCAAAACAACTCCCTGCAAAACAACAAGAGCAGTTCCTAGAAAAAGAAGCTGCCATGTGTCACGGTACCAAACATAAGGAACTGTAGTTGCAGGAAGATGTGTGGCTGCATGGGAATACTTGTGCAGTTCTCTGCCTCCCCAAAAGACTCCACTGTGGGTTTCACATTTGATAAATAAATCATAGAAGTGTAAACGCCATATGAGATTTGAGTTTAGTCAAAGATAATTATCTGAAGCAACCTATCCTAGGTTCCTTTTACAATTTATAATTAGAGAGCTTAGCTGAGTTCATTTACCATGATAGAGGATGTGGCTCAGAATACCCAGTTTCAAATAATTCAAATATTAAGTGTAAGAAAAACCTTTCATTTGGATTACATTGAGATGAGCTGCCTCTGTGAGGTGTTCTTCTCTTCCCTTTGACAACAAATGGAGCCTAAACCTCTCAGTGAAATGTTGATTTCAGGTCAGGTGGATTATGACTTAATATTTAAGTATTTACACATTAATATAAGATGAAACTTTCTGACAACAATAACTATTTTCTTTAATTTTAAGGTGAATAATTATGATCTATTGAAGAGTAGTTTTTATGAAGTAAATGCCTATTATTGAAAGAAAAAAAAAAACACTCTTCAGATAGCCAATGACAGGTAAAATTAAAAAGATTATGAGCACTTATTCAAATTTTAAAAGTGTTTTTCTTAAATTTGTCATTTAACATTAGCATTCTTGAAGTTAGCTGTCTGGCCGATGCTGTCACCTCTCCTCTAGCCCTCATCTAATGAGAGGTAAGCCTCTCCAGAGAGTGATTCATCCCACCTACCCAAGTTCCTGTACTAGTGAGCATGATTCATTACTACAGTTCCTCCAGCTTGCAGCCTCATTATGGCAAAAGCACTACAGAAACCCATTATGAAGACAGGCATTGTCTCAAAGAACTCACCCTGTCTACACACTCTCTAAACTATTCTGCATCCAAAAGGTAAAGAACTTCCAATACTTATAATATACCAAAAATTAGAAATGCTTTAAAATAGGGTATAACTGCAAGTAAAGAATCTGTCCAAGGAAAACTGAAATACATTTCCAAAAAGCAGATAATCAGAAAAGGAGAAGCAATTAGAGAAGATATTAATTTACAAAATCTTTCCACAGCATCCTTTGGGGACTTCTGAGTATCTCTGCTAATTTCTCCAAAAGCTTTTACAATTGCTCAAGTCCTAGTAAATGGAACAAAAAGTTTAAACATACTGAAAAAAATGACTTGCACCATTCCATGCATTGTGCAGGAAAGACACAAATGTATCAGAAAATTTACAAAAGCAATTTAGTCTTTTGTATATAGGGTTTTGCAGGAATGAAATTAAAGCTTATTAGACTTTTTTTTCTTTATACAGATTTTGATCACAAATAGTACAGCTACTGAACTTTTAGAAATACTTGTATTTTTCTCATCCATGAGCTGAAATTTCTCAGGAAAAATTAATTGTTAAACATTTTGGATAAATCCTAATTGAGTAATTGAGTCCTTAAATTCCATAGCTTACCCTAAAATCTACATCATGAAGCTAAATACATGGACTGGATATAAAAGTGATTGAACTATAGACCTATGGTTTGTCTTTATTATACCTGAAACACACAACTTCTTACTTTACTTTTCCTTGGGTGAACAGCTGTTCAATACTATCTAGGTTATGAAATTGTAAATATCATTTAGCATGACCATTTAAAATACTTCTGCAAATTATATCCCTTGCAATATTGTGCTAAGTCACTTTAAAAGATGAAAACTATGAAATCTATTTAGAAATAGCAAGCAAAATATGATGAAATTGAAATATTCCTTTTGGTTACAACAGCTGCACATCACACACAGTTGAATGCTTACTGCAAAACTACCTTAAAAGAGCCTGATATATTCACATTTGGTATGAAAGAGCTCAGAGCTCCATTGGTCAATAGCTCTCCAGGGAAGGAAATGTTTCCCTATATTTGATTTCACTTTTTTTCATCTGCCTTAACCATTTTCTTTAGATCTTAAATATTAATAAGATGATACAGTATTCAAAAGCCTGCCTGCATGTCTTGGGGCATCTCTATCATATTAGTAGAGCAACTTTGATTATATTCTGGAATATATTGAAAGATCCTTAAAAATTAGATGAGTCTTTTTTTCTGCCAAGGTACCTCTAAGTGTAATTAACATTAATATATGTTAAGAATGAATATTGAATATATTATATATCCCCTGAAACAAAACTATGCATTCAGTACTGTTGGAATAGCCATGTATCTCACAAACAAGTGTTCTGGCTATGGCAAGAGAGGCCATATGGATGCCTTTGTAGCTGGTGCTGAGCAACTAATTCAGTAAGCAAATAATATAGTCAGGTCATTTAGTTTCTTTTCCAAAATCATAGGCTCTTCATCATTAATTTGAATATTTATTCAAGTTTATTATTTTGTATTCAGTCCTCACTCATTGTCTGATATTTGAATCATGCTCATTGTTTTTCTTTGGGTACTGACAAATGTAGGGTACTATTTCAGCATCCCACTTGGTTCACCTAATAAAAAAAAATATCTTAAGAAGAAACTAGAGAAGGTAACTGAATGATTCAGTATTTTGGAGAGAGATGGTGAAGTAACTAAATAGACTGGAGGAAATGAAATAGCAAGAGGGAGGAACTGAAAGGGCAATAAATGATTTCTTTCTCTTGTAAAGAGAACTTGCACAAATATCTTCCAGAAAAAAACAAAAAACAAAAATCAAAAAACCAACCCCCAAACCCCTTAAAACTTAATTTATTTTATATACACTTTAATATTCCTTTTTTTTTTCCCAAAGTCACAGAAAAAAAGATCATGTGTTTACTGATTTCCACAATGCTTGAAAATAGAGACTGCAATCAGATTTCTGTCTGGTTTAATAGCTGTTTTGTTATGATGGAAACACAGGGAAAGGGGCAAATCTATTGCTTAGATCTTTCAGGCAGTGGTCTATCATAATAAATACGTATTAAAAAAAGCCCATTGTTGAAATTGTTACAAGAAAATACAGGAAGCATATGATAAAGGAAAAGAGGGACTTGCTAAGTACTTGCAAGATGTTTTAATATCATCTAGCAGCTCAGGAAATCAAATACTGAATGTCAATCATATGCAAATAGAAAACAGTACAGCATACACGTACACAGGCCCACATCCTCAGTTTGTATAAACTTAGCAGAACTGTACCGATGTCAATGGAGTTTACTCAGTTTATACTGGACTATAATCTTCCCTGAAATACTTTATAAACAAATTTCATTAACAAAACCAGAAACAAAGAGAGTCAGAACATTTTCTTACAGATGCTTTTGTAGAAGATTGCAATATGCCTGGAGAACACTCAACCCAGACAGGGCAAATAAGTACTTGTAGACTGCAGTCAATAGTCTGCCAGTGGTTTACGCTAA
>NW_010299850.1:589-10202 GCF_000700745.2 Antrostomus carolinensis | reverse complement strand
CTGCACTTCAATGACTCTACATGTACTAGATAAAGATTATACTTTCTAAACCCTTGAAGTCATTTAATGACAAAGCTGTGAAAACCTAGTGGTTAACAAATACATTAAAGGCAAATTGGGTAGCTGTAGGCATTTTCATTATTCCATTATGCACTCAACCACTATTTCATGAATGAGAGTTTATTTGTAAGCATCTGTATTGTGCAATATCGACTTGAATGGAAACCTTAAATATGTAGTCACTCTTAAGCTTATGGAACTGTCTCCTTACAACCCACATGAAAAGTAACAGTAAAATTTGATTTTGTCAGGAAAACTATTTCTCAGAAGGAATCTGGTTACTAAAATCACTTTAAAAAAATAGGTTTATCATTTTCTTGTGCAATAAACAAGTGGCATTTTTTGAAAAAAAAAAAAATCACTATTTCACATTTTGCTTTTTGTATGACTACAGGAAGGATGACCTTAATATAATAGAGTAGCCATCAAACAAATGCTTTTTCTTTTTCAAATAGTATTGGTCCTTCGAAAAAAGAAGGAATCAAATTCATTTCAAATTACATTGTCAGCTTTATTAGGGCAAAGATGATTATTCACCTGTGCAAAGCTGCAGGTTTACAACAGATAAAACAGCCCTAGATACAGGTTTTTGAAGATTTATCAGTGTAGTCCTGTGGCCTGCGAGCTGTTTTCCTTTGAGATTGTGAAGAGTCTTAAGGGATGAGAAAATCAGATCAGAGGATTGGAATGATGAAACCCAAAATGAGAAATGTTTCAAATTAAATCTGAAAGTCTTCTGTTGATCTGTTGATATCTTTGAGTTGTGTGAAGTCAGAGAGCACAGCTTCACAATGAAAGAAAACAACAAAAAAATAAGATCAAACAGGCCAGACACACAACAACAACAAAGATGAAAGTAATATTGCATTTTCAAAGGCAGTTCTGTGTGTAGATGAGTTTAGCGGGAATTTCAATTTCATTTACTTGCAAAAAAGATACAATTTTGCCTGGTTTTACAGACACTAACCCAGAAGTAGTCTTCAGCTTCCATTTCCTGTATTCCAACTTCATAATTTTGTTGCAGCCAACTTCCTCATCTGGCAATGACAACAACATTCATACCAGTTCCTTTCCGACCAGTTCCTTTTCTTTCGTCTGAAAGGAAAGTAGACTATGGTAAGCTAAAAAGTAGACTAAGGTGGAGTAATGCTGCTTCCCAAGAACTCTCTAGAAAGCCAAGAAGGTTTGACAGGGACCAGATGTGGGCAGAACACTTGTGAGGGCAAGAGATGCATCCTGGACACTAGTTTGTGCTACCCAAATACCTGAGACCATCCCTCCACAGAGGTAGCATTTTTGCTGCCAAACCACTCTGCCTGGCCCCCTCCTTCCTTTACATCAGAGACAGCAAAGCTACCTCCTTTGCATATGCAAAGGATACTTTTCTGACAGTTTGTTTCTTCATCAGTGTGCAAAGGATGTGTTAAAACACAACAGTTGCATCAGATGGGAGAGTACATTCACAGGTTCTTCAGTACCAGATATTACAGACTCCCATTTGTCTGTTCTACCTCTACAAACTCTGTTGCCTTCAGAAATTAAACTGAATGAAATGAGAAGTTACCACTTATCCTGTGAATTGGTATTCTTGTCATCTTCCCACCTGTTTGATGCAAACACCCATGCTATATTTTATGTTTAATCCTAGTTATTCTTTATAAAACAAAATTTTTATCAGTTATATTGTAATCAAGTATTTGCAGATGTTGTCAGGTGGAGGAATACATCAATAGACAGTAAACTAGTTAAACTGTGCATTATTATGCCAACTACATAAATAAATAAAAAAATTAAATTATTATCTTGTAGTGCCTGAATTGAAGCCAGAATCAAGAGTAATTACACACATCTCAGTGAACGCAAGTTAGAGTTATCAAGGAACAGCTACATATATACCTAAATAGTTCACAAAATCTTCCTAACTAATCAATTTTCAATCCATACCTTCTTTTGTTTACACTCTCTGAACAGTTAGATGACCCATTTCTCTTAAACATTGCATAGTATCTATTATTTATACAAATCCCTGCACATACACATAACAAATATCAACAATTGTACCCTAGTCCTAATTAAATTTTCTGTCTTTTAAAAGATTCAAGCACACATTTAAGGAAAAGAAACGTGCTGATTTGGAGGACAATTTACAAATAATAAATGGAAAAATATCAAAATTCTTCATATTGAATTAAGGAATGTACCTTTAAAATAGGAAATTCAGAATTGGTACACACTTAAAAGGTAGATTGTTAATATGAAAAAAATGAAGGTGGCAGTTTACACTGGATTTTAACCAATGATTTTTTTCCACTAAATTAAATTAAAAATATTACTCATTTCTTAAGGAGTGGATTTAAATTAATATGATATATTATAGAATAATTGTCTTCAAATCAAGAACTGTAAGTCTTCACATGAGATGTTTACCAAAGAATTTGAGAGGTAAAGCAAAATTTTTAGCAGACTATGATTTTGCAACAGAAATTGACACCAAAGGAAAAAAAAGTCTGCAAATAATATTAATGGGGAATAATAATGTGCAGGAGCAAAAGTATACACATGCACAAGCTCCATCAAAGCCATGTTGCTATGAAAGTTGATTTAATTCTAATTTGTAAGATATGATATAGAATTGAGCAACAGTTGAATCGTTGTTCTCTATATTATCTAATTTATCAGTTATTTTGGTACCTAGTGCTGGAAGAACTATCTGCAGCAAACAATTGGTTCACTGGCTTTAATTCTTTTCACTATTAATGATTTGTCAGTAGGATGATCAAGAATTTGTACATAGTTCAAAAGCATCCAAAAATACTGAATGCAAATCAGTTTCTCAGACTGGAAGTGCTTTAGAATTTTTATTTTTGTTTAAACACATATGTTCTTTGAATGCATAAATCTTACAGAACCTACTTACATTCCCTGATAGATTTCAACTATCTATCTATTAAATTGCCTGACAAGAAAAAAAGAAAGTAAAGTAGAAAGGGTCATGGAGAAGTACAGAAAAATAATGAGAAACAAGATAATGATAATGTCCTGAAACCAAATTTTAACCCATTTTTAGATAATTGTCATCTTTAAATTGTTGTCTAAAATCATTAAATGAAAATTGTTTGAAACTTTGCAAGTTCCCTTTGGAAGTCTGGCATTTCTTTTTCAACAAGTTCTAAAATAAATACTACATGCATTTATGTTTCTTAGAGATTCGTGTGGCCTATGATGGATAAATACAGGAACCCACATTCATTCCTTCCCCTATGTAACATATCATTGACTACAAAGCTGCTGACATGACTGCAGTCCGTGCAAATATAGATGAAAATGTTTTGCTTGCCAGGATTTCATGGCCAAAGAAGTCAACTGAGGGTTTTGGATTAATGTCTGATGGTCTTGAAACCTTTACTCTCTCTCACTCCCAGCTCACTATGCAAGGAGAATTCTCTCTAGAGAGCCAAGAAGTCCATTTTGCACAATACATTCAATACGTGGGTTACATCAAATTCTATTAATGTGTCTTGTCAGATCTAACTACTGCAACTGAATGGTTCATTCAGAGTTTTCTGCAAGTAGAATTTGACAAAGGTGAGACTGCTTGTGACTAGGTAAGAAAATTTCAGTTGTTAGAATGTAGCAAGAAAATGGAAAAAAAATGTGCACCTGTACCAGTCATTCATCAGTGCTTTTATTTGGTGACATCTATAAGACAGAACGGTATTGCATTTATACTTTTACATGTCAGTAGGAGAAAAGGAATGACTTTGTAACAAGAAAATATTACAGAACTATAGTAGCCAAATGATCTAGAAATGTTTAACAGACATAAATTTGCTGTTTTAGTAAATATTTCATGTGAAATTAATGTTTGGGTAAAAGGACTTGCATTTGATTTTTGTTGTTGGAAAATTGTATACACATATGCACAAAAACACACATCTGTCTGATCAGTTCATACAAATCTATTGATTTGGGAACCTTTGATTCAAATACCTGATATGAAACTCTTCAATATGGCACGAACTTTATAGGCTGTGATACTTAGCTCTCTATTAATAGCTGATACTTAAATGGTGTGTATGGACAGAAATTAAAACTGTTAGTAACCCTGAAAACTAATATAAAAATCATAACATATACACTGTCTGAAGGTGTTAAATATGTCACCATGATAAGCAGTGCAGTGCCTCCTCTGAGTGTTAAGGTTTTGGAGACATATAAGCTAAATACTATTTCCATCTTTTTGGACCTTTACATCACAAGTTGATTACAATGGCATGTCATGTACTTTGTGTGAATATGTGACTCTAAAGCAGAAATATACAGGAGCAGAGTGTATCTCCTGGGATGTGTCTGTGCTCTGTAACGGCCTGATGAACTTCTGGTTGCCCTGGAGATACCTGATTGCATTAAATCTATATTTGATGGAAAAAGAAATATTTTTTTTCGAGATGAGAAACATCTTTATGCATCTTTCTTCCTTAATATTTAGTCCTGCTCTACTAAAGATTGTGTATATTCACAGAATACAGAAATTGATCTTCTGAATCTCTGGTTGTTAAGATAAAACAGATTAAGTTGGATAGTATCTGTGAAAACAAAGAGGAAATGATAGAATGCATGACTGGAATCTTGACACAGAGCCAGGTATTAACTCTTAGATATGGCCAGGTCTATGCCATATTCTCCAAGTAGAGGAAGGTGACTGTTACTTGAGCTGAGAACATGCCATGTGTGGGCAAGTTACAAGCTGGAATCTGTGTGGCTTCAGTAAGCCAACAGCTGTGCTTGAGACTTGCTGAAAGCCAGGTTAGTCACTCTTGAACTTCAAAGACTGCTTTAATATACACTGCATTCCAATTTGAAGGGCTGTAGCTCACTAAGAAATGGAGTTCTGTATAGACATAGAACTAGCCTAAATTCAGATCCCGGGCAACAGCAACTAATTACCCTGGGTCCCAGATGGTAGAGTTAATGTAAATGAAAGTATTTCCATTAGCTTTAGCTCTGCAACTAAGCAAGCTAAAAGAAAAAGAAAAAAAAAAAATATAAAGGATTATTAAATAATTCAATGTATTACTTTCAATCAAAATTCCCACTTCACAAATCATGAAAGAGTATATTGGAGAAGCAGCACCACAAATATGTCTTGTTCTTAAGCTCTTTCCTCTGTCCCTATCTGCTGCTTCCCACTTATGAGGGCAAGAATGTGGCCCAGACAAATCTCACATCTGAAACAGAGAAGTCACTATTAATTTCTTTGGGTTGTAAAGCAGTAGAATGTCCATCACTTCAGCAGTATTTATCTCTTCTAATATCAGAAGAGGAACTTTGTTCAGTTACTTCTGTATTACAAATTTGGTTTTGTCACAGTTACATTGGAATCAAATTAGAATGCCATTTGACAAAGGAAGATTAAATATCAGATGCAGAGGACAGAGCAAAGTATAGAATTTCCTGAGGAAAACATCCATAAAAAATATTCATAAAAGAAGCCAGTAGGAAACAGAAATATTACCAGCAGACTGACTGACTGTTGGTGAGTCTTTCACATCATCAGTAAATGCAGTAACAATGACTGTAGACATAATCTGGAGCAATTCACAATTTGACTCCTTCCTTGTTTAACTTAACAGTGTACTATCCCTACTATTGGCTCCTTTTTCCATCTCTCACTTACCTAGTTTTAAACTATACTAACACTTACCTTCCATCTCAGGACTATCAAGTTTTCTTCACAGTCTCCTGTGAGGCCTTATCAAAGCTGTTCAAATAAATTAAATACTTATTAGAAATGTATAATTTAAAGGGCGCCTAACTACAGCTACCATATTTTTTCACATGATGCTCAAAAACTGTCTAAAAATGCTTTAAGCAAGTTATTCTACTTCTTTGCAAATCATGCATATTTGGCATTAGAAGAAGGATTACTTCATTTATCTTAAGGCTCTGAAAAATGATATACAACATTGTCCTAATCTACTTTTTGTTGATTTTCTCTTCCATGCATGATTTCTTCAGGTCTTTCAGAATTTTCTTTTTCTTTTTCTGTTGGCTTCTTGGTAAGAATCATACTTTTTCACGTAGACATCTGCCTGCATACAGTTAGTGTCCTCTCTTCCTAAAGCTGTTCCCTTCTTTGTGACTTCGCCTGTTCTCTGAAACCAGCTGCCTAGACATATCCAAGAGCAGCAATATAGTGCTGAAGAAGTAGTGACTCTAGGCAACATGAAATTGGCACACCAAGAGATTGCAGTTTGGTTTTTCACACTTACTACAGTCTGTCATATTGTATTCAGTGAAATCTATTTTTGTGTGGTTTTTTTTTTCCCCACTCAGAGTATCAGGACAGATAATAGATCAATATAAATATACATTAAGTGTGGCACAGTAAATGTCTGAAAGCCTATGCTGTACATATCAAGCCATTTTCTTGAGAAAATTTTGACATATTTTTATTCTGTAGTATGAGGTTAATCACAAGATATGTTGATTGATGCCTTATGGCAACAAATCTCCTGTAGGAAGCTTTTCAGGGTTTAATATGGAATTTCAGAGATGCATGAAATGGTGGGATAATGAGGCAGAAGGAGTTAATTTTTAGCTGGAATTGCCTCCAGCTAATCATGCATTCTTTATACATATCAGCTCAAAAAAAAAAAAAAAGTGATTAAAAAAAAAAGACAGAGAAAAATATAATGCTAAAATATAATGAAAATATCAATGCCTTCAAAAAAACCCATTACTGTTCTAGTGTTTTGTCTACAGGCAATATAACAAGAAGAAAGAATCCAAGGAAATCAAATAGGCTGAACCTGCTCCGCAGGCCACAGTACTGAGAAAAGCAGACTATGTAATCACACAAAGCAGCATTGTTTTCTGACATTATCCCAGAAATTTGACAATAGTGTTCTTGAATTTTTCTTTCCACTCTCCTGCATGTAGGGATGAAGGCTTATTAAGGTCTTCTTTTCTGAATGTGATGCTGAGTTACTCAGTATGATATTCCCTAGCAGACTCAGGCAGTTTCTGAAATTTATACATTCTTTCCTTAACTGTGAAGACAAGTTTCCTATCCAAAGCATTTGTTAGCAGTAGGAGTTAGTAACATTGATGCATTATAGTTTTCCTAAGATTCATTTATAAACACATATAAATTACCCGAGGTCTTCTCTCTCATAGCTTTGAATAACTACAATACAGACAGGCAAAGAAAAGCCAGATGAAAAGTGCTAGTTTTAACTATTGACATGCAGTAGTTTTGAAACATAAACCAGGAGTGAAAATGAGGAGTGGGGAATAATGCAGGTCAGTAGTGCAAAAAATTCATTGTAGCTAAAAGAAAACTGAGGCTTATTAATACAATATCTTAGATGAGGTAACTTCACTGCCACGAAAGGGAAAAATGTTAAATTTTAGCACTGAAAAAAATATCATTCCTGTTATTTCCCCTCCTGGCAGCTGTTCTATCTATTGATCTAGTTTAACTGCTAGAAATATTGTTCTAGTCTGGTTTTGCTTTACTATTCTGTACTTGCTTCTTCCTACAGGAGTATCCTGTCTTAGAAACAGAGATCATACAATACACACAAAGCTTTCTAAGTAAAACTGTCGTATACTTTTGGAGTATACAGGATTTTAAATCTCTTAAAACATTGAATTTTATACCTAAGGGAAGTTTAAATATTTTCTCATGTTCCCTGTCTAACAAAGAATTTATGTATAACCTGAACTGGAGCAGCCTGTATATAATTTGTGTTTTAACAATTTGCAGACTTATTGCACAGGGGTCGCTGTACTTCAGAAGTTGTTCCTTTACTGCTTCCTGGTTTTAAACTCTGTGGAATTTCTCCTTGCCATGATCAGATTTCTACCATGTATGATTAAACTGTGTCAGAGCAAATATACAACAAATTAAGTATTACATCTTTTCAAGTTTCTTTATAAGAATGAAGTCACAGTAATTCTTGCCCTTGATGGGTACCCTCACTTAATGACAGGCAGCACAGTCCTAATTTTCTCTATTTACTCTTTTTATGGCCTATTAGTCTTCATTCCTTTGGTACAATGTAGCAGCTTTAAGATGAAGGACAGGGTGTGACCCGTTTTGATCTTCTTCCTGCACCTTTGTGTACTTTCCTCCAGTTCTGCTTTCAAAGGAAACTATTGACAGTCAGGAATCACAGAACCACAGACTCAGAGTGTAGTTGAGGTGTTCCTTCTGAGGATCATTTAGTCCAAGTACCCTGCTCAAGCAGTGTCAGCTACAGCAGGTTGCTCAGGGACTTGTCCAGAAGGGTTTCAAATATCTCCAGGGATAAAGACTCCACAATAGCTCGCAGCAGTCTGTTCCCAGGGAAGAATTATCTTCCTTGATCTGCTGGCAATGCTGCTCCTTAATGCAGCCCAGGAGACTGTTGGCTTTCTTTCCCAGATGGGTACATTGCTGGGTTATCTTCAACTTGGGTGTCTATGAGGATTCCCAGGGCCTTTTCTGCAAAGCTAATTTCCAGACAGTCTGCCTCCATCCCATACTGATGTATGACATTATTCCTTCCTGGGTGCAGGACCTTGAACTCCCCTTGTTGAACTTCATGAGGTTCCTGTCATCCCATTTCTCCAACCTGTTGAGGTCCATGTGAATAGGGGCACAACTAAAACTGTACTGGCCATACTATCAACCCCTGGGGTACAGCACTCATCCTTTTTTACTTTGAGGGTGACCAAACACTGGAATGTGCTGTGCAGAGAAGTTGTGGAGTCTCTGTCCCTGGTGATATTTAAAAGCCACCAGAATAACTGGTGTACCAATCACTCCTTTAAGTTTTAGGTCATCTGAAACTTGCAAGATATACTAAATAGGTATAACCTCTTCCAGCTACATTTCTTTTTATCAAAAGTTATGTGAAGCGTGGATACACTTATCAGATTTGGGGCATAGCAAGAACTGAATTTTGTATTCAAACCTGTAGTAGAAATACTACTAAGACACTAGATTAATTCTGGATCCGGGACAACAGTACAAAGATATTGCTGACACATGCTTATTAGTTTACTGAAGTACTGGATGAGTTTATTTAAACTACTTTGGGATGTTAAGTGCTATGTTTGTGTGGTGTTGCACCACGTGTATGTACCATACCCAATTGTGTAGACTCGCCTGTTCCCCACTGCTTGGTGAACACCTCAGTTTAAACAAAATCTAATTTCTTGGAACATACAGAAACAGAAATTCAGAATCCTGAAGTTTTTAGACTTCTAACTTTAGTGTTTAAGGATTTTTAGGCAGATGGTTGAAATGGCAGGGATTTTACAGCTAATAGTTGGGACAACGAAGCTGTGGGGAACATCATAATTTAACATTCAGACTTACACAAAAAATAGGAAACTGAGTCAAGGGACATTAACTTTTAACTTTAGTAGATGAACAACTGTTACTGTATAACCTATATAAATATAACCTTAATCACACACATCTATAATCATAGAAATATAGAATGGTTAGGCCTGGAAGGGACCTTAAAGATCATCTAGTTCCAACCCCCCTGCCATAAGC
>NW_010299850.1:0-522 GCF_000700745.2 Antrostomus carolinensis | reverse complement strand
GGGGGGCCAGCCACAGCTTCTCTGGGCAACCTGTTCCAGTGTCTCACCACCCTCACAGAGAAGAATTTCTTCCTAATATCTCATCTAAACCTACCCTCTTCCAGCTTAAAGCCTTTACCCCTTGTTCTGTCACTACCTGCCCTTCTAAAAAGTCCCTCCCCAGCTTTCTTGTAGGTCCCCTTCAGATGTTGGAAGGCCACTATAAGGTCTCCCCGGAGCCTTCTCTTTTCCAGGCTGAACAGCCCCAACCCTCTCAGTCTGTCTTCATAGGAGAGGTGCTCCAGCCCTCAGATCATCCTGGTGGCCCTTCTCTGGACTTGTTCTAACTGGTCCATGTCTTTCTTATGTTGGGAGCTCCAGAACTGGATGCAGGACTCCAGGCGGGGCCTTACGAGAGCAGAATAGAGGGGGAGAATCACCTCCCTCGACCTGCTGGCCACGCTTCTCTTGATGCAGCCCAGGATATGATTATTGGCCTTTTGGGCTGCAAATGAACATTGACGGCTCATGTTCAGCTTCTCA
>NW_010299849.1:0-2214 GCF_000700745.2 Antrostomus carolinensis | reverse complement strand
AACCCAAACTGTTCTGTGATTCTCTGATTCATTCAGATCATTAATGCTGATGTTGAAGGGGACCAGCCTGCAGCCAAGGTCATTCTGCACCCTGCACACCAACACTGCTGCAGCTCCAAAGAACCAGCTTTCCAGCTCTGGAGCAGGTCCAAAGCCCTGTGGCACACTTTGCTGTGTCTACCCACCAGCGATGCCCTCACTGTGTGTTTGCAGAGTGATCGTGCATGGCAGGAGATTGATTCCACTCCATGAAATGTCCTGGCAGAGAAGGGTCATTGCTGGGTGTCACCTTCTACTAAGGCCAGCAGATGTCACTCAGTCCATGGACCGTGTCCAACGTGGGAAACTGGGTCTCCCAGAGAGGGCCAAGGGGATGTCACACTGGAAACAGAAAGGGTTGAGCAGCTTTGGGGTCAATGCAATGGAGAGCAATGTTCTACTGATACATGCACAAGCACCGTGGACCCACACAGGTACCTCTTGACCCAGCAGTTTCTAAACGAAGGTTTGTGAGTGTGAACTGGAAAGACTGGACAGGAACAGCCAGCAGATATTGACAGCATCATAGAAGGGTTTGGGTTGGAAGGGAGCTTTGAAGCTCATCCAGTCCAACCTCTCCGCAGTGAGCAGGGACATCTTCCCCTCCCTGGAAGTGTTCGAGGCCAGGTTGGATGAGGCTTTGAGGAACCTGGTCTAGTGGAAGGTGTCCCTGCTGATGGCAGGGGGGTTGGGGCTGGATGATCTTTAAGGCCCCTTCTAATTTATACCATTCTATGATCTTCAACCAGATCAGGTTGCTCAGAGCCTCATCCAACCTGACCTTGAATGTTTCCAAGGATGGGGCTTCTACCACCTCTCCAGGCAACCTGGGCCAGTGTTTCACCAGTGCCCAAGCCACCAGTCACAGCCACTTATGTGGATAGGAGACATGGAAACTAGTGGTGGATCCCCAACTCCCTGCAAGGTGGAGATCACCCCAACTGGAAGCTGTGGCTTCCCCAAGCTCACAACCCCGAGCCCTGGGACTGGGCTTTGGCCAGTGCTGCTTTGGTGTTTTCTGGCAACCTTGAAGCCCATTCCTCTGTCTTTTAAGTCTTGTGATGAATGTAAGACACCAACATCTCAAGCCCGTGACTACCTACTGCCTCTGTTGCCACGGAAACAGAAGACTATTATGTTTTAATAATTTTAAGCTATATAAAGACTTGAAACACCTTTCAAACCCTCGATGATTAAACAAGAGAAGCGATGAAAAAAATAAACGTGCCTTTCCATCAAGTTTCGTTTCCAAAAGCTGCAGCAGCATCAACCCTGATGTCCTTCACAGCTCCACCCCAGTTACAATTGTCCACATCTCCTTGTCACATGTGAAAAAATTCTGCGTGTGCTGAGTCGCATGAAAAGAGTCCGAGTGTGATAACGTGGCTGTGGGGAGCCCTCCTGTTGAGTCACAAGTTTCAAGGTGGAGCCTCTTACTTTCCAAACTTCTCCTCAGAGACCAGTCAAGGTGTGAGTGAATCTGACGTTAGCCCAGACTTGATCAATGGTTTTATGTCTAAAGGATTATGTGGTTGGCCACCAATCACACAAGGAGATTGTGTCAGTGGCACGGGTAGAAGTGCAGTAGCATCTCCCAGGCTTTGTGTGGACAAGGGAAGGGCTTGTGTCATGGGCTGGAAGCCCCCTGTGCTGCTGTGTGGTGCTGGTGTTGCAGGGGACATAGTTCCTAAGAGAGACCCTGTAGCCCTTTTCCACCCACCCACAGGGTCTCTTGACACCTGGCTTTGTGGTGGGTGAAGTTGGAAAAGCCTTGAGATAAGAAAGGAAGAGGAGTCGTTTGTGACTGGAATGCAGAGAAACTTTATTGAGGGGAAAAAAAAAGAGTGAAAAGGCAGGAGCACCAAGTGGAAGGGATCTGGTGTGAGGTGCAAGTAGGACGAGCATCAGCCGAAGTCCCTTGTGTGAGACAGATCTTGGCAGAGCAGCAAGGTCTTCCTGTCCTGCCGTGGGAGCTGCACACTGGAGGTCCCCAGTGGTCTTTGGGATGTGAGAAGATGGCTGAAGCAGAGAGTGGTGGCCATAGCAGAAGGGGCGACATCATGAAGGAAGCCAGAGAAGAGGAGGAGGTGCATGGGCTGTGTTTCCAGAAAACCCAGGCTGGTCCCCTTCCCTGCTTCCTTGCCTGGTGCCTTGAGAGGAGGAGCAGTGGATGGT
>NW_010299848.1:0-2489 GCF_000700745.2 Antrostomus carolinensis | reverse complement strand
TCCCAACCCAAACCAGTCTGGGATTCTATGATTCTATGAAAAGGACCCTCCCCACACGCACTGGGGATTTATTCTGCTTACAGGAGGGTTTGGAGGGATCTCAGGGGGAATGTGGGAACACCCCAGCACATTTGTGGAGCGCTGCACAACCAGAGCTCTGCCTCTTGCAGTTCCATCTTGCCAGCAGATTATTAAATCCTTTAATCTGGGAGCGATGCTGCTGATGTAGTTGCCTCACGGACATTGCTCACACCACATCTGTCAAAACCCAGATCCAAGATAAAAGCCTGAAGCCACCCACGTGGTTGCCAGCCAGCCTGTTCCCCCCTCTCAGCCCTCGTGGGATGATGGCAAAGATGGGAGGAGGGATGGTCTGGCACAGCCTGGGACTGCGGGACCTCAGCAAGCAGCTGTGGAATCCACCCTGGTGACACAGGAGTCAGGGCAGAGCTGGGATGTGGCTCAGGGGCTGCAGACAAGGGACAACAGGCACATGGACCTACTGGAGCCAGTGCAGAGGAGGCCACCAGGATGATGTGAGGGCTGGAGCAGCTCTGCTGTGAGGACAGGCTGAGAGAGTTGGGGCTGTTCAGCCTGGAGAAGAGAAGGCTCCGGGGAGACCTTCTAGTGGCCTCCCAGTACCTGAAGGGGCTCCAGGAAGGCTGGGGAGGGACTTTGGCCAAGGGCAGGGAGTGACAGAACAAGGGGTGATGGCTTGAAAGTGTCAGAGGGGAGATGGAGCTGAGATGTGAGGCAGAAAGTGTTTGGTGTGAGGGTGGTGAGCCAGTGTCCCAGGTTGGGCAGAGAAGCTGTGGCTGCTCCTCCCTGGAAGTGTTTGTGGCCAGGTTGGATGAGGCTTTGAGCAACCTGGTCTAGTGGAAGGTGTCCCTGCTGCTGGCAGGGGGGTTGGGACTGGATGAGCTTGAAGGTCCCTTCCAACCCAAACCATTCCATGACTTTATGTTCTGATGCAGGTCCCAGCCTGCACTCCCAGAGCCGGGCAGGGCTGCAGCTCCTTCCAGCCCCCTGTTAGCTTGGCTGGTGATCAGTGAAGTGGCACAAGATACCACTGAGCCATCCAGCCCCACATCTCACCAGGATTCATCCTCTGGGGCCATGTCAGAGGGTCTTCTCCTCAAGGGCCTGCAGCGGAGGCAGCACTTTGCAGCAGCTTTTTATTTCTCATCTCCCATCCATCAGGAGATGCAGCTCATCACCCACCCAGCTGTTTGAGGTGTCTGGAGGTCATCTGGAAAATGGGCAGTTTCCTTTGATGACATGTCTGTGGATGGGAAGGTGTTGGAGCTCTGTGCCCCCAGGAGATGACACGTCTGTGGATGGGAAGGTGTTGGAGCTCTGTGCCCCCAGGAGCTCTGCTCTCTGGCTCCTGTACCCCCCGCTGCTGTCTAATTATAGAGGAGTCAGCTGCTGGCAAACTGATCCCTCCTAAATCCAGGCTCAGCAGGAGCTGAGCTCCCCCCTCCAGCTCCCCCCTTCCATCCAGGGTGTACCTTGCACCGGGGCCATTCCCTCGCTGCCATCCCGGGTGGCTGTGGGACCTCCCTTCCCGTGCCTGGCTGGTCTCTGCTGCTCTGTGAACACTCAGATCCTGGGCTGGAAAAGCCAGAAAACCTCTGATCTCAGCCCAAAAGGCAGCTGGGTGGCACCAGGGTTCCTCACGGCAGCCACCCCAGTGACCCTGGGCAGAGCTGACCTTCCCCAGGCTCCAGCCTCTGCTTCTGCTGCCTCTTTCCAGAGGTGTCGTGATGGGAGGTGGATGCAGCCAGGTCCTTCCTGCAGGGTCCACAGGGAACAGCCAGGAGCCATTTCTTCCTCCAGCCCCTGTGCAGGGAACCTGGCTCTCTGGGTACGGGGTGTCTGAGGAGGCAAGGAGACGTTTGGAGCCTCCTGGGAAGGAAGGTCTGGAGCACAAGTGTGCTGAGTTCCCTTGTGGCTGAGGGAACTGGGGGTGTTGAGCCTGGAGCAAAGGAGGCTGAGGGGAGACCTTGTGGCTCTGTGCAAGTCCCTTGGAGGAGGGTGGAGAGAGGTGGGGGGGGGTCTGTTCAACTCAGGTCTGGGTTATCTGAGGTTACTTTCTATTTTCTTTGCCTTTTTCTCTTGATTTATCCTTTCAAATATCACTGTAACAAATAAAAGAGGTGTTGATGGTTCTTTACAAATCATAAAGTGGTGGAGTCACCGTCCCTGGAGGTGTCCAAGACACGTGTGGATGTAGCACTCGGGGATATGGTTTAGTGGACATGGTGGTGATGAGTTTATGGTTGGACTGGATGATCTTAGAGGTCTTTTCCACCTTAATGATTCTGTGATCCTGTTTGCAGTACAGGTCAGGAGGATTTATCAGAAGCTGGAGTCTCATCCCCAGATACCTTTAGTAGAAGCAGTGTGGTAGGACGTGTCTCTCAAGTCATGGAGAAACAGAACAGTGTCCAGTGCCGAGGGGCAAACATAGAATCACAGAGTCCCAG
>NW_010299847.1:0-5365 GCF_000700745.2 Antrostomus carolinensis | reverse complement strand
GGCGCCGTTCCAGTTGCCAGTCATTGGTTTGGGGTCCAAAGTAGCCACAACCCCAAAATCCTCACAGACACGGTGAAGGATGAACCGAGCCATCCAGAGGTGATCCCCCATCTCGATGCCTTCGCATGGACCCACCTGGAATTCCCACTAGAAGGGGCAAGTGGGTGCACTGGTGAGGACTGGGAGGTTTGTGTCTCCTTGGTCATCACATCCCTGTTACTCCCCAGCTCAGCCTGGGGTAGGGCTGAGATTTACCCCGGGATAGGGCTGAGCTTTACCCCAGGATAGGGCTGAGCTTTACCCCTTGGGAATCAGCCACAGGGATGAGAAACATGGAGTTAAGCAACAGGACAGCTTTGGCATGCAAAAAAAAACTGGGAATAAACTGCTCGTGACTAAATAAAGCAAATCAGGGAGGTTTTACTCCAAGCAGAGGTAAATAAGCACCATGTCTGCTTTTGAGGCTGGTGCTGGAGCTGCTGGGGTGCAGGATCCCCTAACCCACACTGCAAACAGGGCAGGGGACCAACAAGGAGCCTTTTAGTCCTTCCCAGGGTTGCTCCCTCCCCAGCTGTACCCAGGTTGCGCCACCGGCAGTGACTAAGCCCAGGGTGACACATTTACAGCTGCTGGCATGGCCTGGTCCAGACAGAGCTCAGGATGCTGAGAGCAGCCAAGAAAGACCCTGAAAAGGTCTGGGCAAACAGCAGGGTCATTAAAAGTCCTGCCTCAGCGGCACTGTAGATAACCCCCCCCTGCTTATCACCACCACATCAGCAGCGGGAGAGTCAGCGATTCACAGGCTTTGGGGCCAAATCGCCCTCGGTCAGTCTGGCCACCACCTAATGCAATCAGGGACTTCCTCCAGTTAACTCCCAAATCAACCCAAACCCCCCCCAGCTGCTCCCAAAGGCCATGTCCCACCCGAGCTTCCCGGGACACAGACACCCACCACTCCACGTGCTGCTCCCACATCCCAATCCCGGCTCACGCTGCTCTGGGATGGAAGGGAAGCACAGGGGAGCAGCCAGCTCCACACCTCAGGCTGAGCTGGGCAAGGAGCTCCCTGCAGTTTGGCTGGGCTGTGGTTTCACTTGCCTACCCCCAAAAAAGCAGGGGTCTGCATGCCAGGAGGAGTTAGGAAAAAATCAAGCATGTATTTTTTCATCCTCACACCACAACTGCTCCCATCCAGAGAAAATCGATGTGAGGAGTCACTGGATTCAGCATCCTGGAGGAACTGGGACTTGCTGGGTTATTCCAGCCTCATAACTCGTATCCATCACTGGAAACAGGGGCTGCACGGGGTCATCCACACCTACCTGGGAGGGCATCACCTCTGCGTTGGTGCCACAGATCTTCACCCCCGCATAGAGACATGCCTTGTAGTGGGACTCCACGATATCGCGCCCGTACACCTTATCTGCTCCAACCCCACAGTAATAGGGACCTGCAAAGGAAAGAGGAGTCACCACCCAAATAAAGCTTTTAGGAGCAACTGCACCACTGGGGCGTAATCCCACCAAGGATGATCCAAGGGCTGGAGCAGCTCTGCTGTGAGGACAGGCTGAGAGAGTTGGGGCTGTTCAGCCTGGAGAAGAGAAGGCTCCGGGGAGACCTTCTAATGGCCTCCCAGTACCTGAAGGGGCTCCAGGAAGGCTGGGGAGGGACTTTGGCCAAGGGCAGGGAGTGACAGGATGAGGGGTGATGGCTTGAAAGTGGCAGAGAGGAGATGGAGCCGAGATGTGAGGAAGAAACTCTTTGGTGTGAGGGTGGTGAGACAGTGTCCCAGGTTGGCCAGAGAAGCTGTGGCTGCTCCTCCCTGGAAATGTTGAAGGCCAGGTTGGATGAGGCTTTGAGCAACCTGGTCTAGTGGAAGGTGTCCCTGCTGCTGGCAGGGGGGTTGGAACTGGATGAGCTTTAAGGTCCCTTCCAACCCAAACCAGTCTGGGATTCGATGATTCACTCCCAGGTACCAGCCATCATCTGCAGAGGATTTATGGGAATTAAATGGTATTAACCTCCATGGTACATCGACCTCTACTCCAGGACCAGCAGTGTGACCAAATCACCTGTGTAACCTCAGCCTTATCTAGGCAGTTCAACAGGACCTGTAATGCATCAACTGGGAGGTGGCCAGAAGATAAGGAAAGCTTGGCTGGGTCTGCCCTGCGGCACCTCGCTGGCCCTCTGAGCACATCAAGAGTCTGAGATTGTTTTGACAACAGCCAACATTGTTCATGCCTTGAAAATTCAACTCGTTGGGGTTTTATAATGGCTCTTCCTCATTCAAGCAAGTCAGATGAAGATCTTCTCCCCGCCTGGGGGAAGGGAGATGTTGAAAGCAGACCAGTCCCCACAAAAGGCTGATTAAGTCAGGTTGGGAAACCCCTGGCCCTCTCCCAGAAGACCGCTGGGGTGCTGGGGCTCGCTCCCTGCTGCAGGAGGCCACGATGTGCAGGTCCTTTCCCAAACAGCCACGGGGAGGAAGTTTTTCTACCCAAGTTCTCCAGCCCTTGCCAAACAAGTCGTGCAGCTGAACTGTTTGTGCAACCAGGATCCGATGGGAGCGGCAGTGCCGGCCGGCTCACGTGAGCTACGGGACACCTGGTGCTCCTGGCAAACATCTCCTGACCTCATTCCGGCTCTTACCCGGTGTCAGCCGTGATGGGAAAGCTGTGCTCAAGGTTGGGGATGGGATGCATAGGTGGGAGCAGCCAAGGGGAGTATTTGGGTTGGGGAAGGGAGGGAGCACTTACCCTGAGGACCAGGGAAGCCGTTGTCGGGCCAGCCGTAGGGGTGGCCGTTGATGCCCAGCAGCGTGTACTCCTGCTCCATCCCAAACCAGGGGTGACTGTCCTTAACCAAGTCCATGACTTTCTTGCACGTGTGTCTCAGGTTGGTCTCTAGGAGCAGAGAGATCTGGGTCAGTCCCATGCTGTGGCCAGGCGCCCACCATGCTCTGTTCCACCCTGCTCACAGGTCGAGACTCCACCACTGCCAAGCGCTTTCCACAGAAGCCTCAAGGAAACTGGTGAGCAGTTCCCCACTCCCTGCAACGCTCTCAGCTCACTGGTTTCCTCCTCTCAGAGCTACTCCATTGCCACAGCACCAGGCTACATGCCAAAGAGTTAATTACCCTACTCCCAAAACCACAGCTGATGGTCCATGAACATCCTCCCCTTACACACCAGGAGCCCTACCCTACCCTACCCTAGCCCTGTCCCACAGGCATCCAGCAGATCTGGGAGCAGGCACTATACATCTCCCATCACTCCTTAACCCCCAGCCTCACCTTAATTATCCTTATTTTTCTCCCTCTCCATGTTTTTGGTTAGCATCCAGGCTGGCCAGCCCTGCCCTGGCCCTTCATGGTGGCAACGGGTGCTTGGGGCAACGAGGGCTTTGCCAGGAAGATACAGATATCAGAGAACCATCTGACATGGGATAAGGTGCCAAGCAAGGGCAGAGAGGGTCTGGACCAAAACAGCTGGGGAAAGGTGGCTGAAAAGCTGTTGCCACAGGGACAGGGAGTCTCCAGGCTGCAATTTCTGCCTTTAAATCTTAATAAAAGACCCCAGTGCAGCTGTGACAAAGCCCACGACATGGGGTGACATCTCCCTCGCACTGATGAGGGAACAGGGGAAGGCAGTTCCTCCCTGGAGCCCACACAGCCCTGAACATCCAGGGAAACCCACCCTGGGAAGAGCCAGAGGGTGCACCCCTCATCTGTGGGGTGTCACAGGGCTCTGCCCCAGCTCCAGCACTGGGAGCTCCAGGACCAGGGGGTCTCTTCACAAACTGCTCCTGAGGAGGAGCTGCTGGGCAGGAATCTCAACCAAGACGGCTTCCGCCGTGGCTGAAAGTCACGATGCTGTTTGAAGAGGAACCAGCCCCATCTTTCACCATCGCTGCCCACAGCCTCTCCTCTCCCGGTTTTTCCCCCCGCAGCTGCCGGTTTCCTCCCCCCACGCAGCCAGCGGGGACACGGCCCCGCTTTTCCAGCAAATAACCACTTATCTGCCAGCAAATAACCCCTCCGGGAGCCCCTCGGTGTGTCCCTGCAGACCAGCTCCCCCTCCTCCAACTGGGGCTTTATCAGACAGACAGGACAGACACCGGGACTGCGGTGATAAGACCAAGAGCTGGGGCTGCTTGTGAAAGGTCACCCCGAGCCAGCCCACGCCATCCCAGCACCTTCTCCCTCCTTTTCCACAGCTGCCCATTGAGGAGAGCGGCCACCAACCCAGCACATTGAAACCCCTGGAGCTTCCAGCCTCATCTCCCCCCCCATAACCTGGCTCCCCAGGGGCTGGGTGCACTTGAGCTCAAAGTCTGGGTGAGCTGGCAAGCGCCACGTCTTACTGTTCTCCTCACCCTGCACCACTAAAACAGGTTCCTGCAAACAACCACCAGCACTTGAATTTCAGAGCCTCAAGCCAAGTGTGCTGGGTGCTGATCTGCTCCCCGCTGCCAGCGGTGCAGAATGAGGAGCCCCTCAGAGAGATGTCACCCTAAATAATAAAGGGGTGACCCTTGGGAGCTGGGGGGTGCTCACCTGCGGGTTTCCTGTTGTACTTCAGCACTTCACAGAGCACCAGTTTGTTGGGGTCCAGGCAAAAAGGGTCCCTGAACATGCGGACGGGCACCAGGAACATGTCACTGTTGGAGCCCTCAGCCTGCGCCGTGCTGGAGCCATCGAAATTCCACTCGGGAACATCTGCAGGGCAGGAGGGGGACAGAGAGGGGAGCAAGATTGGGAAGGGGTTTCTCACATATGGATTGTGCTGAGTGCTGGTGGTTTAGACACAGGATGGAGCATCGAGATGGCACCGAGAGCCATGGGATAATGGACACAAAAGTTTTCTTGCACATCCCCAGAGCATCACTGTGTTCATCCCCTCAGCACCATCAGGGCACAGGCAGGATCGGACCCAGCTGCTTCACCTCCCTCTGCCAAACCCCATCCAGATGCCAACACGTCTCCACACCTCTTTGCCCAGCAGAAAGGGGCAAGATACTCATCCTCCCTGTCCTACCCAGCGCTAATAACTACAGGTTAAGGAAACCACAGTGACACAGGCTGGATATTTACCCTGCCGCTTGATATAACCCCGTGAGACAACTGCAGCGGGTGTCACCAGTGCCACACAACCAGGGAGAGCAAGTGCCATCTCCTGCCACCCAAAGCACCCCAGAACTTTTCCCTGGAGATGCTCAGGGCTCTCCACCACACCAACCATCACCTAAAGGGATAAGCAGTGGTGTTACCTTCGATGCTCTTGGGTTCCTTCTCGAGGGTCCTGCTCTTGCAGCGCACACCCTCACCGCTGCCATCGATCCAGACGTAGGTGACCTGCACCAG
>NW_010299846.1:0-862 GCF_000700745.2 Antrostomus carolinensis | reverse complement strand
CCAAACCATTCTATGATTCTATGAAAAGAGCAGTCTGCTCTCTAGATAACGATTAGTGCACGTGTCACTGGAGGAAGATGTAGTTTGAGTATTTTCATGTAGCTTTTATCCTTTGCTTTCCATTTCATTTTTTCAGCTTTTCACATGGAGTACTTCTCAACCAACTTCAACAATATTAGAAATCTAGTACAATGTGGCCATCAGACTGTCCTCTTTAGCCACTGCAACAGGCACCTGCAGAAGTTGGTTCATCCCACTGTGATGCACTTCCTAGAGTTACATGAGATGTTTTTGGGCATCCTTGTAATTGCCCATTGTTTCATATCTAAAAAGAAGAAATTACTTACAAACACTTGGGCTTCTGAGAAAAACTATGTGAGTCTTTCCTCTATGATCTTATTCTTGGTTTTTTTTAGTACCCGCCTACCCTTGTCTCATTGACATCTAAATATATAATTGTTCCTTCCTATCTGAAATCTATTCATTTTTTAATTTTCTATTTAATTTTCAGTTCTGTGCAGGATTCCAGAGTTCCACTTTATTTGTTATTTTTTTTGTTTGTTTGTTTGTTTGTTTTTTTCCCTTAATGGAAATAAAAAGTGAAGTTTTACTAACAATTTTGCAGAAAGATCATGTAAAAAAATCTTTACTTCCTGGCAAATTATATGCAGGGTTCTTTTTCATCTTTTTTTGTAAGGAGGGAAATCTTGGTGGGACATGCATCATGCATACCAGGGCACTAAATGCCCAGGAACCCAGGGAGGCAGGCAGCCTGGCATCCTGCGGTGTGGACAACGGGGAGCCAGGGAAGGAGCCAGCCTGTCGAGCTAAGCAGGCTGCCAGCCTTGGACCAGCAGGCTAG
>NW_010299845.1:0-59521 GCF_000700745.2 Antrostomus carolinensis | reverse complement strand
GTGATTCTGTGATTCTGTAATTGCAGACAGTTCACAATTAATGTGTAGACAACCATATCCTGTAAATGCTTCACATAGAAGAAAACACCAGTATTTATTTTATGCTGTATTTATTTTGCTCTTTTTAATGTCTTATGTGAAGGTATTATATGGTCACGATTCACTGAAATAGAGTGATAAATTCCTGAATAAGGCTTTAAGTTTTCTTTGGCATGCTTAGGTAGTAGCTGATCTTTGTAAGCAATCAAGTCACATTTAGAAAGTTTGATGTACTAATAAAACATCTGTATAATAGTAAAACATGTTGTATGGTCACTGATGGCCTAAGTGGCATGAAAGTTGTTAGCCACAGAAGGAAGCAAGCTATGTTTCTGGCAATGGCTGGTGCAGCTGTGCTGGAATGGGCAGGAATAGCATTTCTCTTTATTGCCATAAAAAAGCCTTATCACTATTTGTAGTTTTTCTATCTTATCATATTGTATTAATATCAATCATATTAGTACAATACAGAGGTGTTAGCTTAACCACTCAGGCTTATAAAAAAGATGTTACCATTAAAGTGTCATAAAGCTATTCAAAACCACAAATATTTTTGGACCATATCAGTCTTATGAATGGCTAATGCAAAACTGCTGAACAGAAAATATAATACATTTTATACTGAACTGCTGCAAAGACAACTTAAATCTTTTGGGGCAGTGTAACTTTTCTGTATTCAATTGTGATTTAAATAAGAAACAATTAAACTGTGTACAGGCTTCCCACTTTAAGAACAATTTCAGAGGTATATAAATTCAATTGCATTGCCTCTTCCCAAAAGTGACAGCCTCTGGAGCTATTTTCCATGCTTGGCCATACCTTCACAAGCACTCTCTGATATCAGGAGGAGAAAGTCATTCCAATTTGGGTAAGACTGATGTATCAGCCTGGAGAGAGAAAATGTGTCTTCACAGAGAATTACATTCAAGTAAGTTTCCAGGATCAGGGGTTTTGAAGACAAGGATGTGTAAGGAGTATCCAGAGGATGACTAGCTAAAGTCAGATCACTAAACTCTGTTAAACTTCTAAAGATGGAAGTATCACTTCTTTCATTCAATGCACAGAATGCTTCCACAACAACCTTGGGAGGGAGCTTACACAGAGTCGACATCAAAACTACAGATATACTGGTCATATACCCTGTGTCCATTGTGCTGGAATGAGTAATTATTCTGTCTGGTAAAACATGTACTTTTCCAAGCCTTTTCAGTAGTCTTGGTGTGTCTGAAAGCTAAGACACTGAAAAGTTACAAATCCCAAAATGGTATCATTCTCTTAGCCAAAAGTTAATAACCAGTAACATTTAAGCAACTTGAGTCCAACACAAAATTTCAGGTATTCGTAACTGACATCACTCGATACTTTCTGTTTCTTAATGCCTTGCTTAGGCTTTGTGTGTCTCCCTTGAAATGTCAGTACTTTTGTTATGGGGAATGATATATCCATTTACTCTTGCAGTGATTCTGTTGTGGTTGTAGTCTAACTAATGCCTTCCCAAAGAAATCAGCTCTTATCTGTCTTTTCTCTGGAACTTGGTGAAGATATCATAGTCTGTAGAAAATAAGGTTAGAAGTGAGCTCCAAAGGTCATCTAATCTATCCCCATTACCTCAATATCACCTTCAGGGAATATGGCAATGGCATCTGCTCCTTTTTTTCTTCCCTCTTTCATGACTTACCTCTGACAGAAAGAGCATTTTTTACAAAAATACAGGTGATGTTATTCCTGGAACTTCTTTTCTTTTTGGAGGGGAAAATGAAAAATGTTTCTTGTTATCTGTCTGTGGCACAAGGAAGGATTTCTGGATCGTGTGTTAATTTGACCAGTCTAGTCTATTCATAGTATTTCTGAAGAAGAGCAATCTAAACAAGGAGGAAACCCTAAATGTAGAACTCGGGATTTTTTTCATCAAAATAATCTGCACTGGAAATTGCAGGAATAACACAATTCTCTGTGGAAAACATTAGTTCTGGTGCATTTTCTGGTTTGGAGAAAAGAAAAAGATTTCTGTTTGATTTTATGTCAAAAAAATCTCCTTTTAAAATTTTTAAAATTTCAAAATTTGGTCTTCAAAACCAACCTTTACTTAGAAATGTAACTTCATAAACAAAAAATAAAGATTGAAATCACTATTATATGTTTTAGAATATTTAAATAAAGCATTTCCTTTAGGTGAATTCCTTTAGTTGTTGTTTTCTTCCTTTAGATTGTCAATGTGTGACAATTTTAAACCAGAATCTAGATTGGTATGTTTTCCATAATTTGAAAAATATCCAAAGGCTGAAAGAGAATTTAAAGTGGACAGGGTCATTGGTATGGTAGAGAACTTGAAGCAAACGTTGTTTCCTGATGGTTCTGTACAGATAATAATCTCTCAAAATCACTTGTCATGTCTGCTATAATACAGGTCCAAATTTCTATATGCTTTGATTTAAATGTCTGACACCAGATGCACGCAACTTGAGATAAAATTAGATTTGATTTTGACCTTCGTTGAGTAATCATTCATAAAGAAATACCTACATTTATGTGTATCAACATATAGGTAGCTAAGAATTGAGATACTTCTGAAAATGTAGTTTTTAAACAGAAGATAAATAAGCAAAACATTCTTTGGTATGCAGAAGCAAATTTTTCATTTTCAAATATCTGGGTTTTTTAATCTCAAACATATATCTGGGTGCTCTTTTCTTCTGTCTTTACCTTCATAGTTTCAGACTTTAAAAGACTTAAGATCATTGACAATATATCTCAAGAAGGTATAGACATGCACAAAGCTTTGAAAATCTGATCCTACAGAGCCATGGTGTATCGCTCTCTTATCTCCCTCTCTGATCTATTGAAATACCACCTGTGAGTGAATCTAAAGTGAGGATATTGCAATTCGTCAGACATTTCTGAGAAATTAATTTGATCCACAATCCATAATATGTTTTTGTTTGAAAATTTGAAAAAGAAATTAATTTTAGTAACTGTGTCAGGAAGATTTAATTGACCTCCCTTTCTAGATCAATCTGAAACCAGTACATCACAGCTCAAAAGCCTTCTTATAATAGCTAAATGTTTTTGTTGCACACTGAAAAGCACAGAGTATGAAAATTGTGTGTTTTATTTTGTTGATGTTTTGAATTAAACTTGATGGCCTTTCTTCTGAAGCAGTTAAAATATTATCTTGCTGTAATTCCATATTCAGTAAGATTGAATGAGAAAGTTGTGTGGTGTCACTTTATACAATTGCCTTTTAATCTTATTTCTTTCTTGGCAAGTAAATACAATTTATAAATGTAATTGGTGTAATTATATGCACTGAGCAACTTTATGTTGAGCATCATGTTATATCACATTTTTCCTTTATGTAGATGATTTTAATTGCATATTGTAGTCTTTGAAAATCATTGCTTGATTTCTTCTCTGATAGAAGAGGTTGACTGTTGTTGAACTCTCAGCTGTATCTCCTATCATAGGCAGAAAACACTCTTTTCTACACTGGCATTCTTTTATCTTCTTTGTATTAAAAGGAATATGAGTTTCTTTGGCATTCACATATCTGAAAAGGTACCTTAATCAAAATTTTGCTTATATTTCTAATAAATACATTATTATTGTTAGCATGCAATTGCTTAACTTAAAAAGCCTAAGGTTAAAAAAAACCCTACCAAACACTGACACTTTTGATGTTTCTCTAATAATTAAGGTACAGGGCTTGTAAAGAGTACCTAGTTCCTAAGTAGGAGAGAGAAGTGTGTTTACATGTGATCCCACTAGCATGTTCCCACGACATCCTAGGCAGATGGAGAAAAGTTAGCCTTCATCAACTTCTGTCACAGAAGTTGTATGGTAGGGCTGTCTTCTTTTGTTTTTCTTTTGGTGATTTTATAGAAAATACTAAGGTAAAACAGTATAATGGACAGTATCCTTTTGGGATTGTATTTCCAAATAGATGTTAAAAAAAAAAATATTTTCCTTCTGTTCCCTCCCACATTTTTTCTACTATTTTATATTTTTATGCCATAAACTCTTTTCATACCCCTGTTACAGAAATTTTGGTATTTAACATAAGCTGTTCATCAGCATGTTCCTCACGGATTTGTCTTTCATTTGAGATTATGTATAATGAATTTTTTATCTTTTCAACAAAATTTATGCTAACTATTTGTATTCCACTGACTATTTGTGACTATTTTATATATTATTATGTGAAATATTTAATAAAACAGAAAATTAGAAGGAAAAAAATCTTTTTCAAGTGCATTAACCTTAAACCTCTCTTTTTAAAATTAGTACTCTGGGAGTTTTGTATTTTGTCTTCTTATCTCCAGCTTCAGGTTTGCAGTTTCTGTTTAAAATGTTTCTTATGAACTCTACATGTCTTTCAAAAACACACTCTGGATTCTGAAGTGTGGGTACATTTTTACATCATTAAAATTATACGTAAGAGAAATTGTGCATCAGTGTTGCTTCTTTAAAGTCTTTGCAGTGCACAGATACTATTCAGAAACAACTGTCCTCCAGCATCTGTATATCTGATGGTTGTGCCAGGTCAGAGAAAATTTTAAAAAGAAAAACCTCACCTGTTGCCTAAAGTTAGTAAGACCATTTTGATGCAGAAAGAGCAAAGGAGAAAACATATAGTCAATATCCCACGGTAGCCTATCAGTAGAGGAGCTTCTACAAGTAATTCTTTTTACTAGTGAATTGTGTACACAGTGCTGCTGGTGATATTTTGTTACGTGAGCTACTGGAAATAATAACCTACTGTGTGTAATATAGAAAAATGACAACACTTTGTAAGTGCTTTCATGCTGTTTCCTGGTGACAACTTTTGGTCAGGGTTAGGTTAGATTCCATTAAAACAATTGTAAATCTGAAATTTCAGTGTTTTTGACATAAATTTTTTTCATGAACTCTGGACTGAATTTTCTGAATTATCATCCAGAAATGTTTAAAAATTATCTTAGTCATTAACACTGTTGAAAAATCATGTACATATGCATTTTTAAAAGAATGAAAGCTGTGCCTCTATTTTACGTCAGTCTGTTAAATCAATATGCATGTCTTCTACAATTAGTCTTCTACATGCACGTCTTCTTCAACAATTAGCAGCAGCTAAAGGGTTTTCTCTGCCTTTTTCCTGATAGTTTGTCTGCAGCAGCAGGGATGAGAGAGAGATCTTAAAACAATGGCAGGAGGAGATGAAAATACCACTGTTAACTCAATCCAATATAATTTATTTAGAGCATTTTATATTAATCTCACTTAGGTTATTAATTGCAGATGTATTAAGTAGATTTTAAAGCAAATTATAGCACTATTTTAAGAACATCATTGTCACCTGTAGTTTTTCAGGATTCTTCAGTCACTATTTGTGTTAAAAAATGCTACCCAGAGAACAAACAAAACAAACCGTCCAAAATTTCCACACATAGTTTGAGGCACAAAAATTGTTGTTCCAGATGTACAGTGTATAAATGTTGAGCAGTTTGACTTAAAGTAAGTGTAAAGATTTAGCTGTTAGGAATTTTGGTAGTTTACTAAAAGATATTATTTCTTTAGTCGAGTATTTACTGAAGATCTTATTAACAGAATACACTTTACTAAAATTCTGTATATAAAAGATTTTTAAAGGCTTGAAGATTTTCTTTTGCTGTTATTCTTCAGAACTGAAATTTTCTCATTCAGCAAGAGCTGATGGATGATGTTGTCCTATGGAGTATTCCACAGACAACTTCCTTCTTCCAGAATTGCTACTACCTCCTATTGGGCTCAATGGGATTGAAGCCACAGTTGCCCTCAGCAAAGATGCACTTCTGCAAAATGACTAATGCTTCCCATTGTTTCCAATATGAGTGGAACTGCTCTTAGATAGAATAATTGTCCCTGAAGCACAGGAAACAGCAAAAAACTTTAGCCAGATTAATAGTGACTATCTCAGAGATGCAGGATTAAGATGTTAATATGTCTTTTAAAATTTGTTTTATTTAACCTAAAATTGCAAATACTGTTATATGAGAATTGTAGGTAGTTGCAAGATAAGTAAAAGTAAAAAGTTGGGGTAGGTGTAGCTGAGTGCAGTGATACATTTAATTCTGACAATTTCTTGGTTTTATAATTTTTATTCTTTAATTTTTATTTTCAGTGGCTGTGACAGACTTGTAATGTTTTTACCTTTCATCATCATTTTACCTTACTTTGTCCACTGTCTTTCATTTAATATAATACTTGTTAAGGGAGTTGTTAAAAAAAAATAGAGAGCACAAGTGTTCAGGATAGTAAATTAGATGCCAGTCTTAATTATTCAGAAATGTAAGGAACAAATTATTATATTCTACTAATATATTCTATACTCATTACAATTATCATCAAATAAAACCAAAATATAACTCACTGATATGGATTAGTTATTATAAATAAAATTAGGAGAACTTAACCCACATTTGTTTTATTAATAGATATTTAGTATATTTGATTGAGACAGTAATATTTGTAGTTCGGGGATGTTTCTGTTACTGCTGTGAGACTTGTGAGTGTTTTGGGACTTAAAGTGGTCCTCCCCATTTTTGTTACTGATAGTAGCTTTTTCTTTTTCAACTTTTTTCAGGATTTACTGTTTATCTGACAACTTGTAAGAACACAAGGCAGAGTAATCATTACTTAAAACCATTAAGAAGTAGTAAATAGCAATGCTTATAAAGGGGGAAAATGCAATACAGAGTAGAATACTACACTTTTTTGTATGTATTTATTACTGCTTTCAGATATCTGAAAATAGAGTGTTTGCTGCTGTTTGATCTCCTGACGTCAAACTGGTTCTTGCTGGAGGCAACAGTGTCAGTACAGCATTTTGACCTTGTTTTCTTTATTTCACCCTTTTTCATGCCATTTGTAAGCATAAATAGGGAATACACATTTTTAAATGACAGTTACAAAACTAAGGCCATATATTAAAGAGCAAAACAGAAGGGATTTTTTTCTTTTAGCAAGTTATTTCACTACTGAAACTTGTATTGATAACTTCAAAGTGTATACAGTAACCTCAAAAAAGGACTATATGATCACAAAAGAAGAAATATAAGAGTTGTAAAAACAAAGAATAAAGAAGGAATGATTGTGTTTCCTGTCATTCTCATTAGTGCAACTTAATGGACTTCTGTTAACTCCTCACTGGTTTTTAGTGATGAAAGTTCAGAATTATCTCCCATCTGTTTAATTTCTTCATTTACATTGGTGGTCTTCAGGATTCTAATAACATAGCAGCATTAAGATCTCAGCCATAAAACAGCTCACCATCTGTAATTTGTGACCTCTTTTTGTACAATTGCAGTAAAATAATAGCCATAACATTTGAAAATTGCTTCACAAAGGATATTTAAATCCTTGTTTTATAGATTGGAAGGGAAAGGGATGTCCCAGGCCAAGATGTGTTGTCTTTCCTGTACTGGGGTAACAGTCAGTCTGTTACCCCAGCACAGTCCTGTAAATAGATTAGTCCTGGGGTAACTAGATCAGTCCTGATCTAACAGTGAGCCCAAGAGGGCCAAAGGGTAGAAGACTGTTTTATTTCTACTATACAAGTGCTTTCAAAAAGATGATAATATTTACTGACCGAAGCATAACTCAATTTAGCATTTGGTTGTGCAACAAAACAAAACAAAACAAACAAAAAAAAAGAAAAAATCAATGGATACTAAACTTCAGCAATAAATAGGACTGCTTATGCAAAAAGATTTTAAGATTAAAGGGAGTAAGAACCTTAGAGATAGGGTAGGTTTTTATGTTAAAAAAAAAATTGATTTTCGTAAAACAGTTGTTCCACTCAGCAGAGTGTAACTAGGAAGCAAGAATAAGCAAATGCTATTAAATGGCAAGGCAGCTATTTCAACCATAAACCCCTTCAAACTTGTGAAGCTGACCCTGCTAAAACCAGTAGCTAGAAACATAAATTACAGCAGGCTTAAAGTAAAAGGGAGAATCAGAGGAACAAGGTAAAACTTAGGTAAAATCAGTGCGTGGGATATAGGATATTTTTGAAAGAGTAAATGGATCTAATGGATTACCAGTAATAATGGAGAGTAGTTAAAACAGAAAATAATGTTGCTGAGAGACTGAACAAAGATGGAGGTATTAGGAAAGCACTAAATCATTAAGCCTAGGTGGTACATTTTCAGGAATTTTAAGGCAGGTTATTCATGAAAGAGTTGAACTCCTAACAAAAAGAGCAAGCATTTCTGGGCTGGGAAGGGAAGCATACACCACAAAAGTGGAATCCCTGAGTGAAAGCACAGTTTTCAACGTAGAGCAGCTGCCATACACTAATAAACTACAGACCCATTAAGAAAGTAATTTCAGACTATGAGAACATACACAGGATGTTTTTCATGCACACTTGAAGAAAGGCTCGTCTATTAGCATGCCCCAAAATAGCACTGTGTTCACAGGGTCCAAAATCTAAGTAGTTAAAAGGATAAACTGAATCCAAACAGTTCATGGTTATTTATATGAATTGTGATAGTTTGTGGAGGCCAGCAGTGTTAAAGCTTTGATGCTGAGGTTAGAGATCTAATGACCTTTGGGTTTCCATTATAGTCAGTGGAAAAGGTAGCCATTTCCAGAGAGTAATTCAGAAAATCTGTCTTAGATCTCTGCTCTGATGAGCCCCTTCTTTCTCCATGGATTATCTAGGAAGCAAAGGCTAAAAAAATTTCCAAACATTGCTGCTTAAGTAGTGTGTCTAAACTTAGGGTGTAAAAACACTCTCCAATACTTGGGCATATAGTAAGAGATATTGAAAGCATAAAGAGCAATAAGTGAAAAAGAGAAAGAGGAGGTGAGGCAGAATCCACCACAAAGCAATGAAATTACTTTTTGAATCTGATGCAGAAAGTCCATATTTATTCTGGGAGCAGAATGTAGATTCACACCTTGAATTGCCGAAAAAAAAATTGAGTATGACAAGCTCTACCTTTCATATAGATGAAAATGAGGAAGGTGAGGTGTAAGTGACTTGCTCATGGTAACATGGCCAGTGTATAGCAGATTCAAGAATTACACTAGGTTTTCTTACATTTCCAGGTCATATTTGTTGTCCTACTTTGACTTCAGTGCAAATTCATCTAAGACTTAGGTTTTACTCGTGCTCTATTAAACTGACAGTTTTCTGATGGATCTAGAGTTGTTGTGAACTGCTAAATAGGAGTCACAGAATTTGGCTCTGTGCTTTTTTGTAAAACAACGAGATTTGTCATACTCTATCAGAAAGAACATGTCAAATTCAGTAGTGACCATTTATCACATTGCAGAAAAGTAGGAATCACTTCTACTATGTTCTCTCCATTCACGCAGTACTTAATGTGAAGACATACTTTCTCTGAACCTGCAGAAGTCAGTGCATAGTCTGATGCATGATGCAGCATGATTTTATTTAACTTCATAATTATGAACACTGTCAATAGATAGAAAGAACTCTTTGTCTTACCTGTTTTAGATGGTTTAATTTTTTTTTTATTCCTGTGTATATGTAAATTTAGATTAGATTTTTCTGGTTCAAGACAATGTCTAGTTGATCGTAAGTGCATGTATATAATTTCAAAACCGAGCTACAGTGTTGGATATAATGAAGTAAATTCACTTGTCATTTTGCTGGAAATAGTGCTGTCTTATGTATGTGCGCGTGAGAATCCTTTTACTATTTAATAACACCATAGCTTGTGTAGATGAATAGAGTAAAGGAAAATTATTTACCTAGTTCTTGCCATAAAGTGGATCAGAATGAAGAGTAGGTGACTCATCTAATTTGCACAGTGACACAAGATTCAGAACAGGTTGAGTTGGCACAACAGCACATCTTTATTATCTTTGCATTAGCATAAGGAACTCTTATATAGGCAGTAGTAAAGGAATGCAGTGTATTTCCTTTCATATATGGGTTTGTGCACGTGCACGTAGTATGGAGCCCTGAATGATACTGATTTTTATTTTCATATAAGTAATGATAATAATTCTGCCATTCTATTTAGGAAATACACAACTCAGAAGCAGAACAAAAATAAGCCATGTAATATACTCTGGAGTATATTATATTATCGTAATATACCCCCAAATTCAGTATTGGCTTCATTCTTTTTAACCTTTTTCCTGCCACCCTCCCCACGTGTGTCGGGTGTCCCCCCCCCTCCCCCCATGGTCAGATCAGTGACACTTTGCTGGCATATTAGTAAAACTGTTCAACAGTTTATGTTCCATTATTGCTTGATGCAATCACGTGTCAAGGCATGTACAGATTCCTGGATGTTGTATTAGAATTGCTTGTTGCATAGACATAGAAAAAGTTAGATATCTAAGTAATCCATTGTTCTGTCAGTAATTTATAGTTTTGTCATTAATAGTAGGCTATTATGTCATTCATATTTAGGATTACATAGTATCATGATTTTTTTTTTTTTTTTATGAAATAACTTTTTTAATACTACTTCCTTGAGAACTTTTGAAGGAACCACTCATTTATGTTTCTTCCAGTAACCAACTTTGTTGTGTCAAGACACTATTTTGGTGCTTCCCAAGAGCTGGCACCCTTTTTCAGTAACTGGATGTTCCAACAAGCAATAGTAAGACTTCTGAAAATATTTTTGGATTATGCATTACCCAGAATTTTTAGTTTGAGAATATTCTCCTTGAGATGGGACTGTTCTGCCAAAAATCACATTCTGGATGCTGTATTTTGAGAATGCCGCTACATGAATTACATTTTAAACTGCTGCTAATACAAAGTGCAGAAATCCATAATCCTTAATTAATGTCAAACCTTGTCAAGAGCACCTCTTGGATGCCATAGCCTTTTAGGTTTGCTTTACATGTCTTCTCCCATACTACTTATAAGCAGATACTTTTACACTGTAAGAATTTCCCCAATTACATGTGTTAAATTATATTATGTAAAATTTGCATAGTAAGATTTGTCCATACTATTATTACTGTACTAACTTGTAGAATTCTTATTTTGCAAAGTTCACACATGTTAGTAATTCTAGGGAAATATAATGCATACTAGGGAAATGTGCTATGAAAAATACAGTGAATTTGCCTTTTTTGCTGGTTACAATGAACTAAGTCACATTTCTAATTTCTATTTTATAGCAGGTAACCCAGTTTCACGTGAATTTTTCAAAAGTACATTGTAATCTGTTACTACTGTTGCTACTGCCTTTACAAACAGTGTCAGTAAAAGTGAGGCAAAACTGATGTATTAAGAAGTTAAAGTCTGCTTAATATTGTGTGCTACCTGTATGAAGAATAGCAAATAATAACCTTATAATGCATTGTATTCAACTTGAGTAATGATACTTGATGATTTTAGTGTGATGAAATAAACATTCTGGATCTAGCTTCTTTTGAATTTTGGAAAAATTCAGATTTTTATATAGCTTTAAGTTTAGAACCAGATTTCCCCATTAAGGCAATCACCAATTTGATCATAAAATTAGTATAGAAACAGCCAGTTTTCTATCATTATTTGCACCAAGATTTTTCTTTCATGGTAATAATGACATATGTAAACTGAAGCCTAAAGAAATGATATGCATAATAACTTAACTAAAACTGAGTTTTATTCATGCATATTTTAGAATCTAATTAACTGCACTCTGAAGTTCTTTGAAGTACTATAATTTGGATACCAGTGAGATCATTCACTTTGCAATGGAAAGGACCAAAAGGATCCCAAGAATGCTTATGCTTGACAAATTATCTTTATTTTTGTGTGAACAGTGAGGTTCGGTTTTAATTCGGGTTTCATCATCACAGTAACTTAAAAATAAGACTTACAGTTTCTCCTATAAAATTCTGTAGGCAGTTGAGGAAATCAGTCATCATGTAGTAAAATATGATTTGCAAGCAATGCAGCAGTGTTGTCTTAATTACAATCCAGTCTTTGTAAATTCTTAGGCAAGTTAAGTTAATAGAGAATGCTTCCTATAATCTTTAAAATTATTCTTTTGTAGCCCCTGAGTGACTACTGAAATATTAGTGGTCTTTGCGATGATCTTAGCAAAATCTTTTCTCCTAATGACTATATTCATACACAGTTAACTAGTCAGATATTTTATGGCAGCCACCCACTTTATTCAGTTATGTTTCCATGCTAATGTTTTTTGTGCAAGAATCCAAATTATATTTCACACCCTGAAACAACATTTTGCTTATAATTTTAAAAATATTTACATAACTCTTAATTGTACACTTGTACATGATAACACTTGAGAACTGGATATTCAAATCCAACTTTTATTTAGTTTCTCTTGAGTTCTCTGGTAGCTGCGATTGAGAAATTGAACTTAGAGAAGTTGTTAGACATCCAAAGAGTCAGCTTGTCGAAAAGCTGGCCTTCTCTGCCCTACAGATACAACTTTCCAATGCACAGATGTGCCAAAGGTACAAGGCCTGTATGTTATTTAGAGTGCTAAAGAAAAAGGCCAGTGCAAGATTTTCATGTGGCTGATGATCTTGCATTGGAAAGAGGAGCTCTTTCAAACTTGGGTCCCTGAAAGACTCAAGAGCTATGCAAAACACTGTGGGAGTATGCTCTGACGTACAGATTCCCTGGACTTTAGCAACAGGCTGTTGGTCAGGTATCCAGAGAGAAATACCAGCGTTTCTGTGGGTTTCAGCCCTCTAGCACACCTAATGCATCAGGTTTGAAGATGGAATCAAGATCGCAATATATTCTCCGTCTCATGTAATTGTATTTTTCCTTTCTCTTCTTTTCTGCATTTTAACCCAGCCAGGACCACCGTTGTGATTGATCAGTTGACATTCAAGGCATGACCCGTAAGCAGCCTCATCTATTCCATCTCCTTTCTCCTCTCTCCCCTCCACTCTCCTTTTCCCTGCTCCCTCCTCCTTTAGTTGAAGGGATATTGTTGGTCAGAAGAAAGCTGAACCATGTAGACACATAATGGGGCTGTGCTCCTCATTACCTGCACAGGCTTCAGCACTTTCTGTTAGGAGGTGAGGGAACAAAAGGCAAAGCAGATCTCTGCTAGTCAGCATGTGCTGCAGCAGAGCAGAGTCTGTATCTGTGACTTCACTTATGGACGTCTTCACCCTCGGCACATGCACTGTTTCCCATCTGTATATTTTTCCAAATGTTAAACCATCCGGGAAAGTATCCAGGAACTCTGCTGCACTGCACTGAGTGCAGCAGACCTAGAATTGTTCATTTGGAAGTTTTTCAGACCTCTCTCCTGGCATCTGTCACCATGTTTACAGTGCTGCCTGGGGTCAGCTTGACAGGGAAGGCACACCTAGGCTGCTGCATGGGGAAGAGGCAGTAGTTACTTACCAGCAACTCCCCAGGTACAATTTGCAATCGTTCCTGGTCTGCTGGGTTTGGTTGCAGTTTTGTGGCTGAGAGCAAGCTAGCAGATAGGAAATGTGCTATCTTCCATATTCTTCAACTGAGCAGGAGGTCAGGTGGGGCTTGTATATGCTGTTGTGGGAGGGGGAAACCGTCTCCAGCCTTGAGCGGCTCTCCATGTGAATTTATGTAGAGACAATTCATCTTGAAAAGGCCTAGTTGCTGGAAACAGTTTTCTTTACTGTTTTAAAGAAAGATTAACTAGTTGTCAATTGTCTAAAAAATGTAGATTTAATTTCCAAGTAATTATAATTTATTACCAAATAATGTCTCCAATATGCATCAGAAATAAGCAAGATGCAGAGATCCAGTTCTTTTAATATGTCTTCCAATTCCATGGCAGACCCGGTGGGGGGAATATTTACTATACAGACCTTTAGATACACAATTTTCTGGAGAGATAAGCTTTTATTGACCGCTTCCAAGGAGACTGGCTACATCTCCCTTGTTTCCTTTCGTAAGCATGAATGGGAGATGCAGACATACTTCTGTAAAGGCAGTCATGACATTCTGCAATTATAGTGTTAGCTGCTCTGTTGCACGCACAGAAACAAAAAAAACAAGTATTTTGGAAAATGTAGAGTAAAACTTGGCCTTGGTAGACTGCTAGTCTACTCTCTGTTGGTATTTATCTTATTTTATGGCTGGAGAAGATACATAGTATTCTTGGGTCTTAATTATCTGTTCCCTACTTTGTCATTGGCTCCATGGAAGTCAGTGGAGTTATGCAAAGGTTAAATCAAGGTGAGATTAGAAGCATAATTTTCATGCTGCAAAATTATATATACAAAATTAATACTAGGTTATGAAAAAGCATGTCAAATAAAACATTGAACCTTTTTATATGTTTAATTTGTATTATATGTATGTGCATATGTATGAACTGTTAGATACCGAGGAAACCATTCAGCATTGGTTTACTTTGTTTTGCAGTTTATGCGGATTAGCAAGATAGCGAACATGAGTTTTAGTCATGGTGACTTGTATATGGTTTCATGATATGACCATCTGTCTAACGTAGCAGACATTACCTACAATTCTCTTAAAATGATCCAGTGCCTATCATAAAAAGTGAGGTTGTTTGCTTTTTAAAGGAACAGCATGATAGCACTTGGCGGTACGCTCCAGTTTACTAGCTAATAGGTCAGACAGGCTAAGACGGCTCTTCTGTCCAAACAGAAGGGTTGAATGCATTTCTTCTCTCTTATTTCTGAAGTGTGTAATCTAGTTCCATAGACCATCTGCTTGGTTGCTCTAATATTTCTCCTCTTTATTGTGCCTAACAAAACTAAGGTGTACAACAATACCTAGGGCGTAATTGGAATAGTGCCTTTAAGCTGCATTTCTGTATTTTTTCCAACTTTTCTGTTTAGGCATTTTAGCAATACACATATAGATATATTTGCCTTTCATATGTTTTCATATTTAATTTTTCTTTCCTAAAATAAAGAAAAGTTCTGTTGCCCTAATAGGCAATATTGCAGCAATGTTAATTTGTTCTCTGGCACATATGTTCCCAAATTTGTGGTCAGTAATAGCTTTTTTTTGGAACAGTTTGTTTCACAGTTTACAGCTGAATTTAAAAAAATGTTATATTGAAATGTGATATTTCTGCTTTACTGAGATTATATAATTGTATTAGTTTGTATTTTGAATTTTAACCATTGTGTAAAGGCTATCATAATGTATTGCCCCTCTATAGGATAGGGTAGTTTGAAATTCCTATAGTGTGTATTCAATTTAATAGAAAAAATAGTTTATGTTACAATATCTATTTAAAAAAATAAAAGATAATTTTTATTTTTTTTTAAAAAAAGGGAGAAAAACCAAGCTGAACCTTTGGCATTGCTATGAAATAAGAATGCCACTTTTATACAGACAAGCTGGCACTGATTCCCGGAATATAAATCCCAGAATGTGGTTAAAAAAAAAGGACAGCATAAAAACATTCTGTCATCAGTTGAAACTTAAGTCAGATAGCAAATCTGTAAATAGCCGTGCTGGTGTGCTGTGACTACGAGGTGAAGTGAACATACCTGGTGCTGCAGAGGTCAGGACAGTGTAAGACTTCCGAGCCACTCTTGTGGAAAGAGAAGCCGGAGAGGACAGAAGGTGAGCAGTGATTGTATTGGTCATGTCAGGCTGGTCCTGGGCGTTTTGGTACTGGCAGCTCTGTCAGAGCAATGATTGCCCTCAAGGAAGTTTAACGAGGGCATTCCGCTGAATGCTTTGTAAGTTACTTCAGAGGTATAGTTGTTGAAAGAGAAGCTAAAAGTAATAATTCTGCAAACCATTGCTTCCTAGAAGGACTCTGGGTTGGAAACAAATACATGCACACATTGGTGGGTTTATTTATATATTTAAAACCACAGCTCCCCAGATGTACTTCTGTGTGATAAATGGAAAGGATTCAAGATAACCATTTGAAAAACTGCTATCCCAGTGCCATATTTTCACGGTTAACCATTTTACTCAAGTCAGTGGAGCCTTGAATCTATCAAATCTGCCACCTTTGTTTTGCTTACTGTGTTATATACTGTGTTTGGAAAATGGGTTTGGAACGTTAGGTACAGAATATCTGGCAAAGGATATCAGAGGAGAGTCAGTGTAAGTCTCCATGTCTCAAACAATTATCAGTCTTCTAATCTTACTAAGGGCTCCCATATTCTATTTAAATTTTTCTTAGTTTCTTTGTTGTACTGTCACAAAAGCAGTAAAACAAAAAGGTAGTACAGTTAATGGAAACTTTTTATTTTTTAAATAATTTTTTGGGACATTGAAGTGCACATGACTAAATGGGAAATGACAGGACCCCCTAGACCATGGAGAATATAACTTCTGCTTGTGTTTTGTCACTCTCATGTTTCTTGTCAAACTCTGGAATAATAATTCTTGTTGTTTAGGGTACAAAACATGGTAATCTTAAGTAATATATTTGCAAGTATCTATTTGGTCAATATATTTTTACAGTGATGCTAATGTATAATGTCACTGTAAAAAGGGTACCTTCTGCTTTTCGGTGGTCATTAAGATTTTAAGGTCCAATTAAGTCTGAAACTAAGAAAACAAACAAAAAAAAAAAAAAAAAGAAGGCGTATGTCATACCCATTGCAACCATTTTTGCTTTGCAAATATATATATATATTAATTGAAAATAATAAAAGGAAAAGAAACATTATTCTATTCTAATCTTTTTCCTGCAACTCTTTTGGGTAAAATATGCCAGACTATGCTGTTGCTTCAGATTTAACTTTGCAGTGGATCAGTCTTCCTTACCAAATGGATTGTAATTTTCTGAACCAACCTTCCCACTTGAGGCTAATCCTTTTGGGAAGAGGTAATTTTCCTGTTTATCTTAATTGACGTGTTCCTTAAATTTCAATCTGTACATTAACTTGACCTTAATTATGTGGCCTCATTGATGAAATGAAGGTTACCCAGGCAAGCTCCATGCATGATTAATATTTTTTTCCTGTGTTTGTAATGATTAAAAATCTGGACCCTCTTCCTAATCTTTATCTTCAATCATTTCTAAACATGAGTGTAAAGAATATTTATGATATTTGTTGATGCTTGTTTAGGTTCTTAAAAAACGAGTATTATATGCGAGATAAATACTTTGATGTGTATTTCTCTCTCTCTCTTTCCGTAAGAAAAGTATGCTTTGATATTGTAAATGCCATAATTTAGTCTTGATAGATTTCTTCTGTTTAGCTTTTATTTTTTATTATTTTTCCCCAGTCAAACATGCATTACACAGCAATATATTGTTGCAAGTTAAAAGTCTTCTAGCACTGTCTGGGCTCAGCAAACCCTAGTGTGTGAAGCAGGCTAAAAACATCATAGAAAAAAAATAGACCATAACGCATAGCCAGATTTCATGCTTAGAAAGGACAACTCGCACAACTTAAACCTAAAACTGATATTCAGAGAGACCGCATTAATCTTAAAATTTGAGTCATAACTTATAATCAATATCTGAATAAAATTAGAAGGAATACTTCTAATTTAAGCTATGAGTTACTGCTGACTTTAACTTACAGCAAACAGTAAATACCTAAAATTCATGTATTAGAAATTAATTCTCACAGTCACAGAAGGTTGAGCAGTCTTGCAAGTAGCAGAGGACTTCACGCTCCAGGTGTTTTTGTCCTGTACAATTAAGTTGTTAGAAAGGGACTACAGTACTTTGGGAAAATCTAGCATTGCCGTTATTATCAGTAACATTCACAGTTGGTTTGCAGTAAAATGCAAGTCACTCTAGTCTGTGAATAAATATCTTTCTGACTGCACAGGATGATAATTGCTCTGCCTGCACTTTCTTTGGCACCTACTTATCTCAGCTGAAATGATTGATAAAAATATTTTGTACTGATGTTGAACACTTCTAAATTATATAATGATTTTTGTATTATTTCACATTTACTCCAAAAGAAGTTCATGCTAAATTGAGTTTCACTGCTGTCAGTATCTTTATTAATCAGAACAGGAAAAGTATGGTGTGTTTCCCACCTTTTGCACAAGATCGATTTTTAAGGCAAGACTTCCTCTTTTTCAAAGCAATATGAAGAGTTATGTATGAGGATATCAAGTAACTGGCTTCAAACAGAAGACAAATTCACTAAAGTGAAAATGATTGTGATAGTTCTCTAATTTCCCCCACAGTGTATGTAAAACTGACTTTTAAAGTGTTTAGTGGATAATGGATCATGTAAGGTCAGTACTAGCCATAGCTGTTATGGCTATTATTTTCTCCTTTCATGGGAGGGTGCTCAGCAAAATGAGATTGTCACGCTCTTTTTTTTTTTTTGAGAGGACAGCGACAGACAGTTAAAAGCCTCTTCATGTAAGGATGTTATTTCATAAAGACACCAGCACTGGATTATCCCCTTCACTTTAAACTTCTGCCAGCTTGTACAAAGAGATAAAACAAAATAGCCCCAATCCCAGGGGTGGAGAAGTGCTGGCCAGATCTGCCCATGTCCACAGCTTTCATTTTGATTAGTCACATGTGAGGAAAATTCACTTAGGCTGAGAGGTAAATTTAATACCAGTTATGCCCATGCTGTTCATATCACAACCATTTTCACATGATGCCACTTAATTCCCTAAGAAGCAGAAAGGTAAATCGGTGGCTGGCCAGCTAAGGTGTCATAATGCATTAGGACCAGGGCTCGCTGCAGGGGATAATGGTTCTGATTGCTGTTGACTCATGTCTCCACCAACTGCCTCATGTAAAATAAGTGACATTTAAAAGGCATCAAGATGTGAGAAGAGGTAAAAAAAAAAAGAAAGCGGGTGAGGGGGGGGGGGGGTGGAAGGAAGAAAAAAACTTGCCACTTGAACATAAAGTCCCTTTTTCACCCTAAGTGGTATAAAAACGGTAACTCGACATGCCATAGGTGACCTGCACTGCGCTTTGAACTTCCTGTCTTGTGTTTTTAGAGAAAATCTGTAAAATTGCTTCTGGGAACTGCTCCAACATGTTATCATTTATTTCCCATTTAATTTTTTTTTACTTCTATTTTTTTGCCCTTGGATATCAGTCTATTCATCTTTTAAAAAGCTTAAGGCTGAATCAAGTTAGGCAATGGTATACAACAAGAGGCAGCCTTGTCTCTGAAGGCCCATTTAAGTCTATTTTTATAGAGAGAATCAAATTCCAGTTTACAGTAAGCATATGCTTCAGTTGACATCTGTTTCTAAGACTTGGATGCTTTGTTTGCATAACAGGCACCAATAAATGGCCTTGTTTTAAGTCTGCTCACTCAGTTGTATTTGGGTTGTTCAGCTGGGGATTTGAGTTGCAGCTGATCCCCTACCGCTCATAGCAGATACGAAAGGGAAGAAAAAAATCCGAGAAACCCAGCCTCATTTATTAATGCAGATTTCAACATTCTGAATGAGCCGCTTTCCTTTTGTTACATGACTACTAAATTCTTGTTTGCCCAAGCAGAGGAGGGTTTCAAAGTATCAAATTAAAGATAATAAAAAGTTTAGGGTTTTAATGTTTTATTTAATAGCATTTGTATTTTTCTCAACTGACAAAGCCCGGTATTATGAAGAACATGTAATACTGGGAATTAAATGGATGATACCTGTAAGAAATGCGTTTGTTTTGGCAACGTATAATTACATAGTATAGTAATTTTTTTAAATGTTATGTTTTCTTTAAGTCTCCATGCCCTACTGATAACACAGTCTAAAATATTTTGTAAATAAAATTTAATTTCATCTGCTTTCTTGAGAGAACAAATTCTGGACTTCTCAAGGAAAAATACAGAAGTATGTATGTTGCTTCTCTAGCTTTCAGAGTGTAAGCCTTTCTCTGTGAGGTGATACATTCTGTTGCAGTTATGTGATATTTCTCTGATATCTATAATATAATTTAAATACATTTCTAAGAAACCTAGGAAATGCCTGTAAAGAGGACAAAAATGTATTAGCTGTATCACAACTGTATAATTCCTTTGCTTAATAACTACTGTAGTTTTTTAAAGCAATAATATCAGCACTGATTCCTTTTAGTATTTTGAACTTCTCCCCCCCCCCCTCCCCCCCCCCCCCCAATTATTGTAAAGTGCTCTCTAGTAGTGTACAGAATATGTAACATATTTCAAGTGGATTTACTTATCAACTTTTTCTAGTGGTACCAACAGCAGTAGTGTGAAATATATCTACTCCATTTACTCTTATCCGTTGCACCTACTTTCTTTTTTCCCTTTAATTTTTATATATGGTAAAAATTTCATTGAGGAGAGATTTTAGATGACAGGACTGTAATTTTAAACCCAATAGAAGAGGTGTAAGCAATTTGAGCTTAGCTGAAGCATAATCTTAGGTTGTCAAGAAGAAACCCATTCTCCCTATGCTAATCAATCAGTATATCAACCGACCAATCATCTCCTCAGCTTAGCATATATCCTAAGGTTTGATATATCTATTAACTGCCCATCATGCAGCTGGTCTCCGGTTGATGAGATTCCCCCTATCTTGGCATTTGGAGGCAGACAACTGAGCTATCACAGCCTCAGATAAATACTAAAGTGGAGATTTCAGTCCTGCTCCTGATAGCAAAGACAATCCAGGAATATAAAACATATTTTCAGAAACGAACACGTAGAGAATTGCATTTTCAAGAGTGTGTTATATGTGAAAATTGCATATATTTCATGATTCCTCCTTTCTCCACCCCCCCTGCTTTCCCCAGAAGTAACAGGAAATTACTCTTTTATTGTGACTCAAACTCCTAACAGGAGGAAAAGAGAACAACAAGAAAGTGCTAAAATTTGTTGTTAACTGCTAATTACTGTAATGGTGACATACAGCTACCTTTTTAAAAAGTTGTTTTACTCATTATTACAGTGTTATTACTTTATTGATGGAGAGCTGTATGAAAATATTGTCACAACACATTTAATCCTTAAGGAAAAAGTTGGAATTTCAGAAGTTTATACACCTGCCTCTTCATTTTTTAAGTCTGAGCTCAAAACTCATTAAGATAAACATAATCTAGGTATTGAAAAGTCTATGTGCTAATATGGGAGTTTGGCATGCAGATTTAACGTAGTGTTTCTAGGTATATCTGAGCAAGAAATGCTGTAAAAACTGATGACTTACCACGGTGGCTTTGCCATTAGTAAAAATCTGCCTCAAAGAATAAAGTGGCCTAAAGGTTTTAAAACTTTGCTACTCCCTAGGGAGGATCCTAGGGTCGCCCAAGGTTCACCATGGAATGGAGCACGTGATGGAAAATTCTCCCACTCAAACTGCAGTGTCAAAAGAGGCGGGGCCAAATTTCTGTGCTTATATACAACTGAGCAATTCCAGAAGTCAGGAAATGTGTGCTCACTTTAATTAAGAGTTTGATCAACTTTCTTTCAAAACCTACCAATGATAAACCTAAATATGTTGTTATGAGGTTAGCTGATAGGCTGTTTCATGCTTTCATTTAATTAAATTGGGTGTAATGATTTGCATTGGTTTTTTTCCTTTGTTTTTGAGACTCAGTCCACTGTTCTGAAATATATTCTTTCAACACTGAAAAACGGCCTAAGTCCCTAAGCTATGTATCTTAGTCAAAGCACGTTATTCTTGACCTAAGAGCACTTCTGTGTCAGAGCATAAAAGTGTTTATACAGCTCTACAATGTTTTCCAGCAGAATTCTTGTAGCACCTGTGTTGCTCTTCTGCATTATTTATGCCTTGTGAAATAAGAATGTGGTCAGTTAGGTTATAGTTTATTACAGTAACATGGGAAATGTGAAAGTAATCAGGGAAAATTGGTTGTTAATATTTCAGGCCACTTTGGAGACTAAATTCTACTCATCACTTTTGTATCTTCTCTTAACATAACCCACTGAAACATTGACTTCCTGGGAAGGACACCCTTGGATTTCACTCTACAAAATGATTCAAAGTAATATTACTAGCATATACTAATATAAGGCTACTTAGTTTCTCAGAAAGACCATGCATATTTCAAATTCAAGGCTGATTCATTAACTGGGATACACTGGCGTAATAGCAGCTGAAGATCTGGCCTGTTGTATTTGGTGCTCGTGAAAAGTGCCAGATTGACAGCTATGAGTCTTGAAACGTATTCAGGCAAAAACCAACCATCAGCAATAGTGGTGTAAGTTCTCTTGTGTTGCCGTATGAATGCATGTCAAACCTGACCTGGAAGGATCTGAAGGATCTTTGTGCTTATGAATCCTTGGCCTTTCAGGAAAAAAATTCAAATTTTTTCCCTCGTTATAAATTATTACATTTGCCTTAACTTTTACAGTCTAAATTCATATGGAACATGGATCTATAAAGAGATGAGATGTCTGAAAGTGTTTCATCCTTGTGCAGCATTCTCATTTAAAGAACTCGTTACAAATCTAATCAGATGAAAACAAGGTTTAGTAATGTAAAGAGATTTTGGGCACCTGCTGTAGTATAGTTGCCAGTAGTGTAGACTTTTTAAAATTACAAATCTAGCACCAGTTGAAAAAAACTTACAGCACCAGTAGAGAAAGAATCAAGGCTCATTGGATATGGCGACCTCACGATTTAGTTTCAGAATATGTAGGATGCTTGGTCATCTTTTGCCAGTATATGAAGTTCCAAGTACTGAGTTATACTGTTTTATTAGAGGGAGATGGTCCAAAGCCTTCAAAACTGAGCTGCGCACACAGTTGTTATTTCCACTTGCACACAATTAATATCTCTTGGCAGCACAGAACAGATGCTTTTTTTAATAGTTTGGTAAACTACGTAGAATGGCAGAGTTCGATAAAAGAGAAAAATACTGAATCAGAACCTGCTAGGACCAAAAAGTTATCATCTTCGTTTAGTTAATTTGATGGGGGGGGGGAAAACCCAAACAAACAAACATAATAAATCCAAGTTCTAAACATCACTTCCAAACACAATCAAAATCCCCCAAATAAATTTTACTTTGTTTATCTTGAGCACCACATAAAGGTACGTAGATCAGTTACTCGAAGTTCCCTATTTGGCATCAAATACTTGAGGAAGTTAAGCAATATTACTAACCAGGGTTAATCTACAGGTTTGTTACCTTCTCTACCCATGATATATCTGTTAAAAACCAAACCAAAATAAAACCCAAAAAACCAAAATAATCCAAAAACTCCATGAAGAAAACACACACACAAAAACTCCCAAACCAACTAGTTTCCTAACTTCATCTATAGACAAAAGTGAAATTAGGATATTGAAATTGGCTAGATAGAGATACAAGGCTACAGCTGCAACATGGTTGATGATATCTGTAAGCTATTGTGAATACTGATCAAAAAAGCAGTTATTTTATTGAATTATCCAACTATTTGTCTGGATGTGATTCTTTCAAATCTTCCTTTTTGTATAGCTTTTCTTTTCAATGAAGCAAATAAATATGCATGCACTCAAAAATTATTGTTACCTTTTTAAATGGCACAGTTCAAATATCCCTGAATATTCTTTTTCTACAGTTCCCAGAATGAGTGCTCATTTAAATCAGATATTATGAAAACCCGATGACTAATCCTAAATTCAGGTGTACTACCACTCAGGCTAGGCAGATTGCTAGTTGATCATGCTAAGATGCTCCCTTATCCATTATTGGATCTGAAAAAGAGGAGGATTAAGAATTATCTGACTTCTCAGTTAATGTGCAAATCATCTAAAAGCTCAGCTTAGAAAGGTCTTAGAAAGCTGAACAGCACTAAAATAATAATAATGTCTTAAGAATATTTAATAATATAAATGTGCCATATCACATTTTTAGAGTGAAAATAGAGTTTTATGGTTTATATCTCAGATAGACTTTTATCTCTCTCCTCCTGTTTTTGTAGTTATATATGAAAGTCCTGTAACTCTATTTTCAATTAACATTTTTTATTGGAATTAGAAGTTGTCGTTTGGGACAAACTCACACTGCTGAAACTAGGTAAAAAATTCTATTAATTTCAGGCAATAGCAGAAAACAATTTGATAAGAATCTTTGGAAAAGTACATTAATATTAATCTATGTACTTTAAACAAAGCCTGAGGGAGGGAAAGAAAAGTGTCTCAGAAAATCTAGTTGTTTAATATATCTATGATCTTTGCAGTTTTTTTTTTTTTCTGTGATACTTATTCCTAGTATCTTCCTCTGTTCTTGGTTATGGTGAAAAAAAAACTCTTCACTGAAAAGACTGAAAGACTATTTTTCTATATTTTCAAGGGATGGGAGAGTCTGTGAACTAGAAGGTATCCTTAATGTTCCATCTTTGCATTTTTAGGCTAGTTCCGCTGTTTGCTCTAGCAACATTTGTTTTTATCATTGCTATCGTTCCAATATGTATAGTTGCCTTTCAAAACCTGTGAAAAGTATTTAAAAAGAAAAGAGAAAATGCTAGTATTTCAAAACCCTATTATAATGTATTTTCAAATATGTCAGACACATCTTTGTTAAAATTAAACCAAGGATTGGTTTTGAGCGAATAGCCCTATATCCTTACAGATGCTGTGGATGGATGCATCTAAGCTGCTTATTATATTGATGGGTTTTGCTGCTCTGCAGCAAATGAAAACAGGCAGCTGCTTCCTCCATCAAAGCAAAAAGCAGCCTGAGTTTTTATTAAACGAGTGTTCATTTCTTCTATTGCCAAAATTCTTACACAAAACAAAAGAGCAGTTTTAGCACATTATTGCTTAACTAGACATGAACAACTGACAGCAAGTGATAAGCCTGTCTGCTTTTCACAACTGGTAATCATTTTTGGAATAGATGTTTTAATATAGTTGAATATAAAATTTTGTAATTTACATCTACAATGGTACATAAATTTATAGATCCAGTTTTTTGCAGGAGAATGAAGGTTATAATCACAAAAGGTTTGTTCCAGTGTTGTTTAATTTTTAATAACTATTTGAAAACTAGGTAAAAAAAAAAACCAACACACACAACACAAATTCATTCATTTGAAAAAAGGATGTTAAAGACAATCATACAAGTAGATTTGTACAGTGTGCTGGTTTTTCTTATGGAAGAGATATGCGTACATTTACAGCTTTGACTTGTTACTGTATTTCCGCATCAGTTCCACTGAGCCCCTTAAGTTTGCACTCTAGAAGAAATTTACAGATTGTAGACCATCATGTTTCCCTCATAGTCATGAATAATAATGAGAATGAAAGTGAGAGATACAGTGCTGAGGCCATTTTGCCTAGGCTGAAGATCTCAGCCGGTGCTTGTACATATTTTTCAGTGATCTGAATATCATGAATTCGGCTTTAGATTGAAAAGAGATGCAAGAGTTTCTATAAAATGTATGTGCATAGGGAAAAATGGTGAGATGCGTTTCTCTTTGTATCTTCTATTTCTTCTGGTGTTCTTGTACCTTTTCAAACTCACTTATAGCACTCCTGCTGTGGAAAAGTAAGCTAGCCATTCTTCCTGCCTCAAATTACTCCTCTTCACTGGACTTAAAAGGTGATTTGCCATGTGCAAAAGTCAGGTGCAGTAAGGCTTGAGTGTAAGATGCTACTGTAAAGGCTATTAAATACATTTTTTACACTCTGTGCATTTATCACTGAACTTGCTTGCTTGCAAATACACTCAGATAAAACAATTGGACATTCAAAACAGGTTAGCTCTTCTCTTGACACTTGAGGTGGTCAAATGTCCAGAAGGGTGCAGTACTCTGTAGCTATTCTCCTTTTGAAAATCTGCTCTCAAATTAAGTTTTGTAGGAAAGTAGTTCCAGGCACACCACTGCAGCCAACTTGGTGATGATGACCCCTCTTTTATCTGCTTCTACTGTAGATGGGTGTAAACGTAAACTTGAGGATGCAAGTCTGAAAATAGGGGGTTTGTATACTACAAACAGAATGAAATAACAAGAGTTTTTTCAGTCATTTTTTTCTTACTTAGCAATTCCATCTGTTTCTTCATTTTACTAAAGTGATCAGACTTGTCTTTAGATTACTATGAAAGTAATTTTCTATGGAAGGTTTCCACTCTTCTATACGTGCACTTTATGGCAGCTAAAATTTTGAGTATTTGTGGTAATAGTGCCTTATTACATAAGTTTGTTTTTTAAATTCAGTACACCTCAGGTAGGATTTTAGGTAACCTGGATTACTGATTATCCTTTCATCTGTGTCACATTTTGCATGCTGTGTGAGCAAGTGAATGAAAATAAAATCTTTACTTCCTGTCTATACTAAGCAACATTTTTTAATGATAAAGTTATATCAAAAAGGGACTTGAGGTATGGAGTTTGAAGAAAGTTGAGAGCTAGAAGTATTTTTGAGAGCTATCCATGCAGTAAAATTAATTACAAGTAGTCTTTACTTAAGCAATTACTCAAATTAGAACAACCATGTTGTATGTTACTAGCAAGGTGTATTTGACAGACATGCACTATACTTCCACTTTGTACTTATTCTTAATTGTGTTATTCATAATGTCATCTTTTTTCTTTGACTTGGAAGTGAATTTTAGTGCACTATTGAGAGAAGGGTTCATAATATTGGTTAGAGCATAATTTTGAAATTTTCTCCAAATTACTGTGCTGTTGAACCTTGATTTTGACTTGATCTCTTACTTCTCCAGGACCTCCAGCAGATGTACTGTGCTTCTTGCTGTGCACGGTGGTGATGACCCACACAAAAACTAACCAGGATAAGATATTCAAACTTGCCTTCCCTTGTGACTTGAATACAAGGCGTAGTCAGTAGAAAGTACGGTTTCATACTCTAAAATGTAACAATGCTACAGTGAGAGTGGAAGTACCTTGTTTTAAATTCCTAGAATTCCTTATGTTAAATTCCCAGTAGAGCCTGTTCCAGAAGATATCTTAGTTTGAGGGATTTTCCATCCACTCTACAGTCTTTTAGTAGAGGAGATGGGGAATAGTTGCTTCTCTAGATAGGTACTTAATTGAACAGCTCTACATAGTCGATTGTGCTGCCTTAGGTTTTTCTGCTCTTCACCCAAGAATGTGTCTTGGTGTCAGGAAGGATAAAAAAATCACTTTTGTTAGGGTGAGAAACAATTCATCATTGCTCAGTGCAATTGTTGGTGCTTCTTTTGTTCATCTGTTTGCCCATAATGCTTTTTCCCCTCCTGCTTTGATGAGTATTAAAGTAAATAAGGTGATTTCATGTAGTCCACAATCAGGACACACTAGAAAAAAGATCTTTTTTAGCATATTCATCTGGAGAAAATGACTGATTTTTCAAATTTAAATTGTCTTTGCTTTTGAGGGTTAAGACAGGATTTGTGCAAAATTTATTTGAAACTTCAAATGAATAGGAAGACATCTCATAGTTTAACAGTGCAAATAAAAGACAAACTTTTAGGTTTGAGATAAGACATCTGTACCTGTGGCTCTGTGAAGTGCTAGGAAAAAGAGACAAAACTTTCCATTTGGCTTGGCTTGGAAAGGAACTTCTTCATCTCCTAGCATTAAGTGAAGCAGTTGTAGGACAGCTTTATACCTCCTACACAGAGCTTCAAGAGACGGTTCACTTGTCACCTCCAGTTGCACCTTTGTTTCCTGTGCGTAGCATTGGCAGTCAATAGAGCAGAGTTCCACTAATCCTAGTTAAAGTAATCAGTAGCTACTGCAGCTTCTTTGTACCTATGCAGCAGTGTCCAGACATAATGGCTCCAATAGTCAAATGCCTTATTTAAAAAGATAGGTCTCAAATTCTAAGCACTCTATCCTGAGAATTTTCTAATAACATGCTGTTCTTTAAGAACTTCACATCAGATCTCAATATTTGTTATCCCAATGTGTAACAGCATTCTTTAAAATATGTGGTAAAAGCCACAGAGGAGAAACATTATTTTTTTTTTAATACTGGATAATGTATTTCTAGTAGAAAATTTTCTGTAACATCATGCAGGATTCAGAATTTTTACATTTGGTGCAGAAGAAACACAGGTTTTGTGTTGCTTTGGACTAGTGGTGCTCCACCTTATGGCTAAAACAAAACATCCTAGAAAGCTAGTGATTTAGTCCATGTGTGTTCAAAGTTGCTTTGAAGTACTGTTGTGCCATGGCTAGTACAGAAGGACCTGACACTCCATTAGCAAGCACCATGAGAGTAACAAAACCAATTTCCTTTATATATTCTTAGCATTATTTTGATTTTTATTAATGTTCCTCTATAGGAAAAGTTTGGGTGCCTTTTTTGGTTACAGCCTACTTCAAGGCGTTAAGATGACTCAGGTTTTTTTCTTGGCCTTACGGTAATTTCATTCTGTGTGTTTAAGTAACTTTATTTGTCTCTGTCTCCTACGTTGGTTCCTAATGTGCAAAACTGGGACAACAGAAAGTCATGATGTCATCAAGTTCTTGTGAGGTAGACTCATTGCTGTGGTGAGATTTTATGATATGGTGATAAGTGCTGTAAAAATACCTGCATTTTGTGTGTCTCTGCATATATAGCATTTATCCAGCCATTATCATACTATTTAATGATAGTATTTTTCTACCCCTACCACTGCAGTAAGTGTCATGAATCTGTCTGGAAGCAGAAATCATCGCTCTTATGGAACTTTTGTAGTGGATCTCCTGCTCTGTCCTAGTGGTGAAAGGACACCTGCCAAGCATTGAAATGTGGGCAGGTGTTGCTCTGTGAGCACTCTCTCTCCTGTGTCTTCAGACACACCAAATCACAGTCCTTCTTGAGGCTCTCCTTTAAACACCAACACAACTTATTTTTTTTATTTGTTTCAATAGAGATTCCAATGTTTTCTGACAACTATTCTCTGTTTTCACATTGTAGTTATCAAGGTGACAGAGTTTTAAAACCTTCAGTAAATGTTGCAAAATATTTATTTTTGCAAAAAGAAACTCTTCTTTCTCTCTGTTTCCTTCAGAGATTTTTAGCCCCTGTCTAGGACTTGTAGTATATTTATAGCTTTTTAAATACAAGCACCATTTGAGGGCCTTTGGATATTCTTCTGCCTATACATGTGTAAATAATTGACTATCGTGTGTAAGTAATTGCACATGCAAATAGTTTCCCATCCAATGTTATGTATTTATAATCAAATTCATAATACAAAATGAGAATAATTTTATTTTAAATCTGAAAGAATTTTAAGTGTGTTCAGAGGAAACTTAATCCACATCCATATGTATGTGTTTGCAGGAAATAAATTATGCTTTTCACAACCTAGTGGTAGTTGTTAACTCACAGGAATTGCTGCATTTCTGCATTACAGCTGTATGTTTTCTAACAGAAACAGAACTATCTTCTACTTGCAACTTCAAAATGTAGGTCATTGTGTTGGTGAATGTAGGTCAGAGTGAAGGGGAAGAAGACAGAATGCAAACACCTCCACATGGATCTTTAAGCTTATCCCTGTTCTGAAGGTAAAGAGGCTTACCTACCTGTTCAAGCACAAGAAGCTTTTCCTTTTACTAAAATTAATGCAGGTATTCTGGCTTCTGGGCTTAGCTGGAAGCACTGTGTGCTTCCACACTTGAGACCCATGTTTGTGAAAGACCTCCTGACTCCTGCTTCTTTAGCTGCCAGCCACTTATGTCATTGCTGAGGTGATACTTCCTTCCTTATGGGGGAAGGAAGTGAGGAGAAGAGTCGTGTGCATCGCTAATGTCTGCCTAAAGAAGAGCATTGTCTTTCCAAAGCTGCTTTACCCTTCTCTCAGCACAGAGCTATATGATACACCTGCAGTTTCAGCTGGTATCAACATTGTAATGGTAGCAGGGGAAAGAAAGGTGACCCCTCATAAAAGATTTAGTGACACCATTCAAAGTGCCCTTTCAATAATAACCGTAGAAAAGTGAGAGACATTTGACTGAGGGTACTGAAAACTCAGATGTTGAAGGATTTTGATACATTTGAGTATTTTTAAAACTCATTCAGGCTTAAAGTTTGTTGTAAAAGGGTTTGGGTTTTTTGTGGGTGTGGGTTTTGGTTTGGTTTGGGGTTTTTTTGTTGTTTTGTGGGGTTTTTTGTAGTGTGAGATATAAGTATAATACCATTATAAATGGTATTAAATTAGCCATGTCTTCACTAAATATTAAAAAACACTTTTATTGCTTGAGTATACACCAGTCACTACAAACTGAAACATTCTTTATATTATACACTAACATATTTAAGCAGTTACTATATTTATTGCAAAATCTGTCATTTTAGCATATTTCAATGCTCAAAAGCATTGAAATGCTCAAAAGGGAGATGGAAAATCCTGTACCATTCTTAGTATATGTTTCACTGAAGAATGGGTAGTCGTGTGTGAATATTTTATTTTAACTCTTTACAAATCTAAGCAAAATAGTTTAGATGTAATCAGCCTAAACTGTCATAAACAAGACAAATATTACTTCAGAGTTTTTGTCATACATGTGAATTGTCACTATTTTTTTTTTTTTTTTACTTTAGGATCTTTCTCATGCAAATGTTATGTGCAAAGTTTTGGACGAGTCCTATCTAGGCTTTTGCTTGATCTGCCTGCAGGCAACACATTCATAAATTTTCCTTATTTATCACTGAGTAAGAGTAGTTCAGAATACTTACTGGATGGAAAGCAAGAATTAGATATTTGATAGTTACAATCCTGCTTTAAGTTATTTAAAAGGAAGACAGTTTTTCTACCAAACTTCTGCTTCTATTAAATAGTTGTGATGTTTTTAAAATCTCAAGAATAAAAAATTATTAAAAATGGTCTATAGGCTGCATGTGCATAGTAAGCTGCCTGGAATGTATAGTTTACCTGTCTAGAAATAGCTAAACAATGCTCCCACATGTCTGTTTTCAAGTTTACTGAAACCATTGAATTGTCTGTAGTTCATAATACTAAGTTTCTGTCACGTTAATTCATAATGCTGTGTGTTATGGGTGGAGGCTAACCCTGGTTTTTACATGTGGATAGGCATGTAAGCATGTTTTTTTGTTGCTAAGCAACAACAGATGGAAAACACATACAACTGTAATTTGGCCACATATGCCTTTGATTCATTCTCCTTTAACTTTGGGAACCCAACTCAAGTGTATGAATACGAGTCTGTTTTCCCCAGGCTCCCTCCAGCAATGGAGACTGGTGCCTGCAGGATCTGTGCTGCCCTCTCCATGGGCCACAGTGCTTTGATTAGATGTTCAAGTGTAGGTGGGAAACTGGTTTGACAAAACAGCAAGTTTTATGAGTGAACGGTGTTGAAGGGGTAAATCTGCATGGATGCCTCCAAGTACTTGCCAAGGTTGACAATGACCAGTGTAAGTTTTACGATGGAAGCTTATAAAGTCATGAATAATACAGATTAGGTGAAAAAAAAGCGTGATTGCTCCTGTCTATTCCCATACGAGAACTAGAGCGCCTCAAACAAAAATGACAGGGAGGCAAGTACGAATCAGGAGAAGAGAAGAAGTTTCTTTATACAGCTCAGTAAAGCTGTGGTGCTTCCTGCCACGGGATGCTGCAGCTATGGAAAATTTACTGCAGTCCACAGAACAATTAGAAAAATCCTTTGGTAACTATTAAACAGAACTTATCACTTGTATCTCCTCTCCTCCTCGGGAACTTCTTGAGCCACAACTAGAAATCATGCTGTGATATTTCCCTAGTCCTGCATTTGTCCTTAGCATATGTTGCTGGTCAATGTCCCTTACCGTCAGACTGATGCCTGACCTAATAAAACCGAAGAGAAAAGGAGCTAAATAAAAAGAAACTGGGAAGAAATGAAATGCCTGTAGAGAACAGCTAGTGAAAAAGGAGGGGGCTTCTGTCCACTGTTAGAAGCAGGCTACAAGGCAAGGTGGGCCTTGCATCTGGCCTGGTACAAACAGTTTGGTGTTCATATGAATACCCAAATGTCAGAAGTTTCATAGAATTAAATTTAAACTACTTTTAAAGTCTTGACAATTTTATGTCTGTGTATACATATATGTGTATGTTTATGTGTGTGTGTATCTATAAAGTGAATTTCTGATTGTTAGTTAAATGAAATCTGTTAAATATTCCGTTCCAATGCTTAAATCATAAGTCTTCCATTAAAAGTCTTACTTGTTTCTTTATTCCATGATATTATCGCAAATTAAAAAATTAAGTAGTTGGTAGAGGTCTGCAAATGGTAGTATGTACTCAAATAGTATTTTAGGCAAAAAAAAAAAAAAGTGTTCTAAGTTGAATATCTTTGTTTTGTAGGTCTCTGGCCATCTGAAGAAGTGATGGCTTACTACTGCATAAAGCACAATGAAATATTCAGGTACAGAGTTAAACATAAGAAGATATTTTCTAACCTGTTAGTTTTATTGTATCTGCACGGTAAAGATTGCTATGATTTAAGTCTTCAGATTAAATTTAAAATGTTCAAGGTGAAAGCATGTTGCTCTTAACAAAGAATTCTGAGCTGCCTTTGGGTACTAATATTGCACAGCAAGCTTTCTGCTATATGTCAAAGACTTTTGATTTCCACTCAAGGCATTTTATTTCACTTTGATTTTTGGGAAACAAAAGTGAAGCTCCAATCGATCAGTACTGATTGTGAAGGTCAGGAAAAATAAAAGACATTCTTTAAACTGACATCTGTTGCAAAAGCAAGCAAAATATTACTTGATAAAATACATAATAATCACTGCTTGTAGTGATGGAGGAATTTGCACGTGTATTTAAGTGTTGTGAAACAATTTTGAGACATCCTGCACTTTTATTTGTTTTTGTTTTTTCACATTTTCTAAACTTGTGGAAGACAGTTATCAAGACTCCAGTAGGAACACCTAAAAATAAAATCCATCCTGCATCCCCTCTCTTTCCCCTTGAGTATACAGAGCTTTGCACTTGGAAATCCTTGAAGTTTCCTTGTCCAGAGGATGAATGGGGTGTAAGAAAATCCATTATAACAATGCATTTGGAGGCATAAATTGTGTCCTGAGTGAGGGTGCAAGGCTAATACCAAGTAAACCAGCTTGGAGTATACAAAACCCCTCCGTCTGTGTACATATGGTCTTGGTAAAATAGGGAAGACCAAACTGTATGTCCCTGCCCCTTGTACCAAAGCTGAAAGAGCATCTGCTGTGAGCCGGTTCCTGCAGCTTGCTCAGACTGCTACCTGAAATCAAAGACCTGGCACCAGAGGATGTCCTGGTTCATAAAGCCTCATTTCTACTCCATCCACTACCTGAACGAAGCTCACCCCATTAGAGGAGGCAGCTAACATACCTGATCCTTCCTCCAGGTTTAGCTGGGCACTGCACTGTGTGAGTTTTTCTACTGTAGTGGTGTCCCTGTAGCACTTTGCCGTCCAGCCCCATGCCGTGGCTTGTATGCTCTGCTTGTTCTCAGGGGCTCTTCACAGCAAACCTCCCTGTCTGCTCACTAAAAGGGTATTTTCCTAGTTTGGGTATGCAAGCCTGGAGACAGCGATCAGTCAGACTTCGATGGAGGAAATGGGCAGTTTCACATCTTGATTTGTCAGGATTATGCTCTCTCAACAGTTCACTCAGAGTAGAGTTTCTTATTTTAATTCTCACTGATATATGTCACTAAGTATTGCCTGAGAATTGGATATGATTTTTTAAATTTGCTAATAAGGGAACTCTGCACTGAAATAAATTATTGATATTTATCAATATGAAAGTGTATATGTGTGTATGTATATGCTCATCTATTATGTACATACAAGTTTGGTGGTTCAAAATGCTATAAAAACCCCACACAAGATACTTTCTGTATTTATTTCAATTAACATGACTCTTAGAAAGGATTCAGTGCCTTGCAAATCTTATATGTATAAACATATGTTTATATTGTTAATATATATGACATATATGGTTTAGAAAAACAGACACTTATATGAGGAAAAACCTGTAATAATTCTATTTAAACCACAAACTGCAAATTTCCCACATCTCTTTTATGTTCTCCTTGGGTTTATATACAGCTTCTTCCTCTGAACTATTTCCATCTTTTGTTTCATTTCCATTAAATAGGGCAACTAGACTTTTTTCAAATAAAATTTGTGGAATCTTAAGAAAAACAAATTTACCCCATCCAGGCAGTGATCATTAGTATGGAGTCACACAGCCTAGTCCTCTGGCCTCAGTGAACAAAATATCTGCATCTGTATACTGATATGTCATCCTAGATGCTCTTCCTAAATATCGGTGTCGAGTGAGTAGGGAGGTAATACTTTTAGATAAAAATAGATTTTTAAGTGTTGGTATTTTAGGGGAGAAGAAAAGGTACACCAGAAAAAGATCTGTTTAGCTGAAATTCCATTTTCTGCCTGTCAAAAATATCTCGATGGGAACATTTCTGCCAGCTGTAACAGTTGCCGCAGATTTAGCTGTAAAGCAGCATGTTCCTAAACTGAGGCTCTGCCTTGCCCCAGACGCTGCTTCACGCAGTTTCGGCGCGGGGTCAGCGTCCCTCCCTCCTCCCCTCCCGGGGCAGGCCAAGGCTCGGGAGTACATTCTTTATGGCTCCCCCTGCAAGCTCCCATCCGGCACGCTCTCGGCGCCAAATTATATTTCACATGCACGCCTTAATAACAGCGCAGTATGGTCTAAGTTAAAAGCAGCCTTTTAGACCATGTATTCAGCCCTCTGCTCGCGCTCAGTTTAGGCTCTTGACACTAACTTTGTTCGGTTTTCTGTGGCTTAGCTGTTTGCTGTTCCCATCGTTGTTCATAACAGCGCTGCTTGTAGGTCACTTGCAGTTTTAAGTGCTAATTGAAGGATTGGATTTCTTAATGTGTAATTGTTTTGTGGTACACGGCTTGTTTTAAAACTTCGCTCCTTTTAATTTAAAAAGGCTTTTAGGCATAACTATATGGAGAGATATATAAATAATATTAATTTCCCCATTTACTTCTCTAACTGTTTTTGCAAGAATGAATGTGGATTAACATTGTTATCCTTTCCTAACAATTATCTTTCGCTACTCTAGCTAGTTTAGTTCTAAAAGACAGAGCCATTGACAAGGGAAAAAAGGGAACCTTCTCAGATTTTTCAGCTCAGCGGTGGTAATGTTGCACTGAACGCTAATGAGGGAACCCCCACTGATTTGCCTGCTTTGTGACTTTTCTATTTCATAATTATTTTTAAAACGCAAAACGACATGAGGTAGCCTAGTCATGTCTCTACAACTTCCTGGTAGCTCAGTTCTTACTGCAGATGGCAATTTGTTCTTGTAACATATATGTCGCTCTGACCATTTTCATCTAATTTGTATGGGTTCTACCATTTCCTTTCTCTCTTTCAGGGACCTTGCTGTGTGTGAGCTAGGGGGTGGCATGACATGCTTGGCTGGGCTCATGGTAGGTCTTTTCTCAATTCCAATCCCATTCAGAGGAAGAAACAAAAGGAAAAATGTTCCAGTGCCTCCAACTGCTGGGTCAGAGAACTGTCAACAGCCTCAGCTGCGGTCAAGCTGCAGAGTCTTGAGAGACCTTCTAGATTGACTTGCTTTCGTATCATATTGATTTTATGGTTGCCTCGATGAGCAGAAACATTTTACCTCCGTGTAGTCAATATCTCTTGTTGTCACATTCCAGGCCATGTACGGTCTGTCTTTCATTGCCATAGCCGAAGCTTTTTTTTTTTTTCAGATTATAGTCCCATTTGCTAAGATACAGGAATAGCCTGGCGAATCACAGTTGGAGCACCATGATATAGCTGCTAATGTTTTGCCTGCATTATTACACCAACAAACATGATCCAGAGCTCTCGGTAATTAGATTCTTTTGAATTAGATTGGCCATTCAGGAGAGTCGTTCACCATTCTCTGGGTTCTGAGTCATGTATTCAGGAGATATTATGTAGCAGTGCAGTGCATTAGACAAGTTTTTATGTCTCTACAAATAAAAGCATATTGTTACACTGATTGGCATTTGACAAACCTGTCGCTCTTATACAATGTGTCGAGGTTACAGCCCAATGTGCGAGCATGTCAAAGCTCACAAAAAAATTACCCTTACAAAGCCATCTGCCTGCAATGCAAAGTTATATGAAGGGCATCAGGCAGTCAGACAGAAGCAAGCTGAAAGGCAGAGTGACAGCCTTGTATGATGGCTCTACTAGATAAACAGAAGCCCGCAAATGAAAGCCTCTCAGAATACCATCATCCGCTGTCACAATGCAATTACGGAACAGAATGATAGCAAGATAGAGGCTCCCGCAAATGGAATGATAAAAGTATTGACTGATTTGATTGAATGATTAAAATAATGCAGACATAAAATGAAAAAAGATTGAAGATTGTTACAGAGAAATAGGTGAGGAAGCATGATACTGAAGGCTTGTCACTTCTGTCTTCACTTCCACACAGACAAGCATATTTGCTCATTGTTTGCTGTGCTCTTTTTTTCAGGTTGCTATTTCTGCAGATGTCAAAGAAGTTCTGTTAACTGATGGAAATGAAAAGGCCATCAAAAGTATCCTTATTCAGATAGAAAACTGGTTTGTTGTGCTCATTCCTTTTTACTGGCTGAGTAACAATCGATATAAAGACAGACAGCATGGGGTATATTAAGAAAAAGTCCCCACATAGGTAATTAAAAAATAGATGTAGAATATCTTGAACAGAGCTACAGCTTCCTGCAAAGTAAATGCCACATTTTCTTTAATTAAAAATGTATGTGTTGGTATAGAGCGAGTACAGTAGTAAATATTTGTCTTACAGTTGAGTGCTGAAAGATTCCTTGTGTGTACGCTGCACGTTACAGGAGGTGTAGCAGCGAAACAAATCATTACCTCCTCTTCACATATTCGTTGTGCAGAAGAACTAGATGCATTTATTTTTCACTTTCAGATACTAGCCTCTTAAAACATACCCAGTATTTGTATTTTGGCATAGCTTTTCCAGTGCATATTGAAATGCATGGTTTCATTGTTGCTGCTAAGTTATAACTGCCTACAAATTACCCATTTAGTGTGCTTAATCAATTATCAATTTATCATTATTTCTCTTGATGTAAGATTGCAAAACTCCTCTGTGTCTTGTAGAAAGTATTTTATTATATTCCTTATATTAGAATAAATTGCTGTTATGCCCTTCTAATATCAACACATAGTTCATAAAATTGAACTGTACTTTGGCTAAGCGAGAGAATGAGTGAGCATAATTTGTGGCCACATTAAATATCAGCACAGAACAAGAGCAGATATATACAGTGAATACTAATAGCCCTTAGAAATTGAGAGGAAAAAAAGGAAGATAACTCTTTGCTTTTGTTCCTTGGTAATCTTTCCATTTGCATTTAAGGCAGACTAGTTTTTCAGGTTTTGGCCACTGCATCATCAGAATTATTTAGATTTTAGTTTTTTATTAATTTGAGAGCTACCATAATGAGTACTTAGTGAAAAAAATAAACTAATTTGTGGTTTAAAAAATTGCAGTTGCTGATGACTGTTAAAACAGGAGACATTGCAGTGCAATAATATTAGCTGCTACCTTTAAAAAGACTTTCTCAGAGGTAACTGAGGTAACTATAATTGCTTACACCACTTTAACAATTTCATGGGAAAAACAGACAATCCTGGAACATATCGTTTAAAACTTGAAGGAAACCTTATAAAAGTCTCCTTTTTCTTGAAAAAGCAAATTCTCAGATGTGCTCCAAGGATTCTTATTTTGTTAAATTCTAGTTTGTTATGCTGCTGTCTTGAGAAGGAATTATTCATTATTCTGTGTATTTTAACCAGCATCAGCCTTTCCAATCTTTCCTCTATGTCGTTATGGAGATAAAAAATGTGGGAGAAAAAAAGTGTTTGAAAACTAGCCTAACAAAACAAACTGATGTTTTATAGAAGCATAGTTATTTAGCAAAAGGTCATTTTATCAACTGAACACTTCAGGTGAGCTCAGTAATCATCAAGTCAGCAAATATCTTGCATGGCAGATTCCATAAACATACCTGAACTTTTCTGAAATTCGGAAGTCTTCTACAGCAAAGAAAATTGGTGAGCGCTAAAAGTATTCACTCAGTCTTTGGAATTAAACAAATTAAAATGCTTTTATTCCTGAAAAATATACTGTTAATGTCATCTAATTAGCACACCTTAGTTTTCCACAATATGTTTTAGAAATATCTTTTATTTCCAAAAGTCTTACAAGAAGTCTTCATCTGTATTCACTCAGTGAATCCCTTTCAGAGAAGCGATTGGTAGAAGGCTCTAACAGGAATTTATTTTTCTTTTTTAACATTTGGTGCTCTGAAGGCTCAGCATTCAAAGTGCTTTTATTGTGTTGGATTTTACAATGGGCTTAATATTAGCAGGGTGCCAAAGTGCAGCAGACTAAGAACTTTACAGTGTCGGTGGAATGCGTTCTTAACAGTGCACATAATAAATTTATGTTGCTTTTTATGTGTTTTATGGACATCAGTAGCAATTTTATGATCTGTCTTATGGTAATTTTCTTTTGCATTCTTTTCTATAGTGACTAGTTATAACAGAAGTTTAGACCAGATTTAGATCTGGTTCAGCCACCCCAGACTCACTGAAATCAGTAAGAATTTTTAGTGTAATTGGAAATAGTATTTGGCCCCTAGTGCCACGGACTACAAATTATGGATTTCTGTTAATTTTTATTGTTGCTGATTATTTTTTTAAATTGTTCAGCATACCAAATTAAATTAATGTGGGAGAAAATACTGTTTTCTTTTCTAGATTCTGCTCTTCAGGAATAGTTAATGCCTAGTATTTTGCTTTTTATGTAGGTATTATGGATTAAAATAATCTTGTTTAAAAATTACTGTTTACATCTTCCCTTTAAATTTCTTAGGAAGCTTAAATTACATGCCAGTCATACTATAATATCCAAAAATTACTTTCCAAAAAGTAAAAGTGGTTGTCAACAAAAAAGAAAAAAAAATCACTGTCAGAAGCCAGGAAATCACCAAGCAAGCCTGCTAATTATTCTTAATGGGCAAGATGAGCACATTAAGAAACAAATGAATACATCAGTGAAATGTAATTGAAAATCGACCTGGCAATAGTGCATTGCATCTGAGAATCTGCCTTTGTATTATCATCATCATCATAATTATTGTTGTTTTTGTTGTTGTTATCGCTATTCAGTGAGCGTAACTAACAGCTTTGCTTTGTGAAGTCTCCAGCTTTTGAGGATTTGATTTTTCTTTTAATTTTTGACATTATTCATATTATCCTCCATTTCATACTGCCACAGGAAGTATTCACTATATATATATATTCAATATCTATATTAAGATATGTTATGGAAATGTTACAAGTTTTAAAAATTTGCAAATATGTTAATTTCAAATAATTGTTGTCATTTTAACCATTTCACTGTGAAATACGTAGCTATATTTTATATTAATCACTGGTCTTATGCATGAGGCTTATGGAAGTTTTTAAAAAGATATTATGATTTGAGTTACTACTCCATTTAAAATACTTCACTCAACTCACTCCTTTTGTTTATCATGGGCAGATTTTAATTGACTAACAGATCATTTATATTGCAAAATCATTCAAATACAAACAGATGGTAGTGCTTTTGCAGCTTTATTCAAAACTTTATTGTTGATTTAGTGTGTTTTATTTAAGTTTTTCAGGATCACTTAAAGTAAGAAAATATTAAAAAAATACATAGATATTTCAAGTGAATAATAAACATATATATAGGCAAAGTTATCAGATTCCTTGACCTTTGTAATTTTTGGTGATAAGCATTCAGATACAAATTTTCTGACTTAGGTAATACCTATGATATAGTCAGTCATGAACATCAAAATCTGTTTCCCCAGAACACTGGAAGCATCTATAATTCAGTTCAACATGTCCAAATCCAAGGATGAGGTTCGTTTTTAGTAAAATTTGTCTGCTATTTCAGAGAGGGTGTGTACCTTCTACCTTAGCTGCGTTTCACACCATGCACTAGTGCCTTGAACTACTGTCTGAAAGCATCAGTAATACAAAACATTGTTGCAGTGCACTATAATGGCCATTAAAATATAGTGTATGGATCTTTCAGCAGTCCTGGGAAATTTAGGTTAGAAAGGTCATGTTCAGCCTGAATGCCTGAAGATATGGGCTCAGAAATTATTTAAAAAAGCTAGTGTTAACATGTTTGCAACAATTATTAATAGTTCTGCTCAATTATATAATTGAAGTGCAGTGTAGCTAATTTATCAACAATATTACTTCCATCTCTACTTAAAAATAGCATGCTTTGCTCATGGAATTATTTATGCCTTCCTTTTGCTGCACAGCTATAGACCATTCATTACCACTTCTCATTACATATTTTGGAAAAGATTTAAAAGGCATGTCCAAACTACAGTTTTCTGTCATTTCATTTCTAGTTTTTGGCTTCATGAGATATCAGTTGTGTTGTCTTTTACATTGTTTGGATAGAGACTTTCCTAAAATAACTTTTCTTAAATAGCCAACTGTGTTAGGAAGGCAAACTATGTGATTTCAGCAAAGCTACTAAAATTATAGTTCAGTAATATTTTAAATTAGCCTCACACTAGTGTTCAATTTTCTTATAATAGCACTTGCAAAGAATTCAACGTATTTTGTGCACCTAGAAACATCGTCCTAATTAGCATCAGATTTCTCGTACCTTAAATAAGAGGGATCTTTGACATCGTTAACAAAAATGTCCATTTAAGATAATTTTTTATATTTAAGAGTGAATTGTTTAAACATGTATGGACTCACAGTGAGTGAATACATTTAGTATTCTCATAGTTTTCAGTTACTTGCTACACCTTTTCCTTCCAGTGGCTTCTCACTAACAACAAACGATTGATTATGAAGGTTATCTTTCTAGGCATAGATGACTGGGCACAGCTTCCCTTGAAACTTTTCATTGACAACCCTTGCTTTGGCCTGACTGGATGGCTACCCAAATTTCTGACCTGATCTTCCAAACTGAAAGAAGCGCAGACAAGAGGCTGGAGCACTGTTGCGGTGCCTACGGGGAAGAAAAGCCATTTATTGCTTTGTACTGTCTTTTATGGTAGTTCCAAACCATTCTTAAGAAAGCAAATGGACAGAAAGCCCCTTGCCTCTAGGTTAAAGTGCTCCCATTGTGAGTTGGATTTCACCCAGACAGAACCAGAAGCAAAGGTATGTCTCTTGTGGCAGGGCAGGTACTCAAAATCCATAAGCCTCCAAAATCTCAGCACTGTGGGTCTAGTGATGCATTCGAAAGCAGCACAAACTAAACTGGACATTAAGTGTCTGTGCTAAAAAATTTCTGTTCACCATGATTTTAATTCTTATATTTGTAAACAATAGTTGCCTTTAAATGTATATCAGATATGGGAAATCTTTTTCACTTCTCTCTATAGTTACAGGGCTAGCAATTCCTTAAATGAACCAATAAATAGAGGTAGGCAGCAAGAGCAAGTTGCTGCATAGGTATATGGCTGATGTGCTGGAGTAGCAATGTAGAATTGATGCTTCTGAAGAAAGACTGACTCTTAAACACAGATTTAAGAAGACCAAACAGATAAAAGACATTATGAAGGTATTACCAATGGAAAAAAGTATTTTTTATTATTTTTATTACTGCTCAAGTTTTGTAGATCGTTCTTAACAAATATGCTACAGATGTAAGTGAGATCATCACAAGAAACCACAATGCAGGAATATTTAAGGCTCAGAAAGTGTCAAGCTGGTAAGATTCTACTAAACTGTTTTACTGATTCTTTTATGGAATTGTGTATTTAATGTAAATGTTAAATGTATGCAAAAGTGTGAAAGCATGACCTGTGTTACTGATGCTGACACAGATGTATATACAATATAAGTAGGTAAGTAATGCAAGACAGAAATTTTGAAGTACTAAAAAAAAAAATTAATTGCTTTTTAACATAGCAAATATAGTATGATTAATCTTGGTGACATAACCTCTCTTTCCTTTTTATTTTTTTTTTTAAATATACACAGTGTCTCTTCAAGCTGTGGTTTAGTGCATGGTTGAAATTTGTCTGCTTCAGAATCAACATGACCCATTGTACTGAATACGAGGCTTGGAATGAATGTACCTAAATCACTGGCAGGTTTCATTTTAAATAGCTCTGAGAGTTCAGAGTGGCAACAAATCCCATTTGCCCCTGAAGCAGATGGTGTTGGAGCATCCATGGGAGGTTTTTTGGTCATCCTATCTGTGCTATTAGTATTGTGCTGTCGCTGGAAGGACAGATGGGGAGCATGGGAGCCAGGTACAGCATGCTGGGACCCTTCTCTCGTTGACTATGTCCTAAGGTGCAAGGCGCACCCAGTATTTTTCTTATAGTGGCAGACCTGAAGGCATGTTTTGGAGGGTGAGCATTGTAGGGATTCAGAGAATTTGGTTTCAGATCACCTCCAGAGCCCTTCCAGACCCACCCTGCAATAGGTGGTGCCACTGAAGTTAGCTGTTTGTCTATTTCATTGAAGCACCTCCAGGTACAGTAGGGACCAGAAGCAGCTGAAAATTTGAAGTGTGTTCATCTCTTGTTGTGTTTTAAAAGTAAATTTTGAAGTATTTCATATTCATGGTATGGGGTTCAGAATTAGAATTAGCTCAGAGATGGCTAACTAGGAGCGAAAAGAAAAGTCTTATTTGTGTGTTTAAATCTTCTTTTTTTGATGATTCTCATTCCAGAAGGGCTCTTAGTCCTTCTCAAAGTGACAAAAGTAAAGCTGAAAAAGAGCTGAGAAAGGCACGCTGTTTCAGCAGAATAAGCTTATTAACATAGAGGGTTAAACCCATACAGTTTTAATGGCTATCATGCACATAATTTATCGCTATGCTTATGTAGCCATTCTGTGTAGAGAAGTTCTTTTAAGTGAGCACTTAGGGTTAGAAAAATTCTGCCTTCATTAGGGTGTACGTGCATATAACTTAGAGATATATCTCTGCGTCCTAATAAGTGCCTGCCAAGTAGACAAAGGCTGCTCAGGCCCCAGGAATGGTCTTTCAGGTTCCATGTGCTGAACGCTTCTTGTGAGCAGCTTCAAACACTCATCCCTGCTGAGGAGAGGCTATGTGGTACGTCCATCCAGAAGCTTAGATTTTGTAGATTTCCAATTGCCATCTACTTTGTATGAGATTTCAGATTTCATCCCTTGTCAAGACTTCAAACCTGGTCTTTTAGATATCAATCAAAAGCACATTTTCTACTCTGTCCTCATTTACATTTATCTAATGCTTAAGGTCATTTGTGATCATTTGAGTGTATTTCAGCATATGGAATCAGTGAATAATAGATTTCAGCCTCACGCTGTGAAGATAGATTGTGTTTTTACAAGACATGATGTTGTTTACTGGGTGTTAATAATCACTAATTAATAAACATATCTAGATGTCATAAAATGTTGCATTTTAAAGAGTAAAAATGTCAAGTGTTTAACTTCTTAAGACAATAGCATTTGGGGCCTTATTTGCATAAATAAAATAATTAAATTACAAAATAAAGTCAAGTACTGTATCAAACCATAAGGCTCGTTCTAATAAACACATAATCTTAAGACTTTTGCAGATGTGTTACAACAGTGTAAAGTTTTATAAAATAAGTATTCAAATTACTCTCTGATCCTAAATAATGATCATCGTGCATTTCTGTCTTTTACACATTAATAGCTGGTTTGTCAAAATTAAAGTAATGCTTTGGTTACTTATTTGAGAAGTGCTAATGGATGGATCAGTCCTTCTGACTCAGTAATGACATGTGATGAAGGCAGCAACAAAATTATTTGATCACTTCTCAAGGCCTTGAAGAAACTAAAAGGCTGATGTAAAATCTGAAATGTTACCGTAACCCTGATTCACTTTTCTTACAACTGAAGACTTTAGTTATATAATCATAATGAGGGGGGGAAAAAGAAAAGTAAGAAAATGTAGTGGATTTTAGGGAAGAGTGCAACACTGGCCTGCAAAGTGACATTAGGTGACTTGTTTTATGTTAGTCAGAGCTTGCAGGCAAATGAGTGTAGTGAAGTATTTAGGTGACTTGCTGCAACATTAATTTAATCTGGAGAAGGCATGTTCCTCACTCCAATGTATTGTTTAAACAGTGTCCAGGCTTGCAACTTTACACGCTGTCCAGTGCAAAGTTACAAGATTCTTTCCATATAAAAGATAATTCAGAATAGAACCTTCTCACTGTACTTTCATCTCACATCAGGATCTTGTACTCTTTTCTTTGCACATGGAGCAGAAATTATCAGTATGAGAGTCAGTTTGTGACTGTTCCAGACATTTAAGTCTAGACTTGGAAAATATGCCAAAAAATGTATGGCACAAAAGAGAACAATCCAGTATCAGCCAAGAGAAGGTAGATTAGGACAACCTGCTGTACATTTATTTATTTAGATTTATACAAAATGCAGTAAATGAGCACTTATCTAGCTCTCTGCCAACTCTTGATTATTGTTTAAAAGTACAGTAATGTAAGCCAAACTGGCAGTTTGTCATATTATGTGTTATAATATAATAATAGATATTTAGTAAACAGTTTACTTCAACAGTGGATATACAATTCTATTTTATTTTTAGCTTCCATGAATGTGTTCAGAATTTCTTGCTTATGCTTACTGGAAATAGGTACGTACAGTAATGCCACCAAGTTACTAATAATTACTTGCCATAGTAAGGTGAATTATTAATACCATGTAGGGCTTTGACAATTTTTTTTCATAGACCAAAAATTATCCATGAATTGCATTGTTTACCCCATAACTTAGCATATGAGTCATCCTGATAGCAGTCTTTGTACCATTAACTTTTATTAGTTTGTTGTGCATTATATCATTGTTTTGAACATGTCCACCAATGATTAAATTAGCAATAGCAAGGTCAAGGTATCTCTACTCTTTTTCTTCTCTTTATTTTAATGTGAAAATCTTCCTGAAGAAGGGGTTTGGGCAGTAGAATTTTGAAAAATTGTTACAAATGTCATGATGAAAAAGCTTTATCAAAGAGGAAGGCTTGCAGTATATTCTAAAATTTAACAGACTGTCTTAGCTACCAGGGAATTTGTTCTTCCATCAGATTTCCTTGCCTGAGAAGACCAAGTATGTTAAGAACAAAATTTGTATACTTATTGCTGATATGGGACCTGTGAGTTTTAGCTGTGGACAAGTCTGTTGTTTTGCTAAGAGTTGCCTCAGAGAGAGAGATTACATTCCATGTAAGAGTGTAAACAAGTACATATAATATCAAGTCAGTGAAAGAAATTCTTGTGGCATGATACAGTCTTTGATTTGATTAATAATAATCAAATATCAATATCAAGAATGTATGACCATGTGACCAAAAGTGGCAATTCCTTCTCCTTAAAGATTAACAGATAGGTTATAACCTTATCTGAGTTTTTAGTGTTCCTTACAAATGTAATGAATTTGCAAGCTTCCAGGATTAAACCTAAAAAAGAAAAAAAGTCTTTCTAAAGACTAAATGACATCTGGTACAATAGTGGATGAGGTTTCAATGACAAAGCACTGAACTATATCGCTCTGATTCCATTCTTATATAAAGTTACCTCTTTCTCTGTAACTGTCAACATGTGAATATTTTACTTTACTGTGATGTTCTTCAAATATGCCAACTTTCTAACCTTCCTGATTTCAACTAGGAAGTTGAAACCTGTCGTGTAACAGGTTCCATTAATGTAGGACAGCCTTAATAAAGATTCTCTCCCTCTTTTCATTCATCAAAATGGGTGTTGCTAAATTCAAACTTTTTGAAAACATATTTGTTGAACTTGTATTTGTCAACTTAGCAACCCTAAAGGAATGCCTTTCTTCCAACTACTTTTCCAGTCTCCTCATCTAACACTCTTACATGACAGTGTCTATTGGCAAGGAGGAAGCTACCAAAAGGAACATTTCCTTCTCTTTGGTTAGAGAGAAAAAGGTCCTGGTTTCTGTTCTCTTAATTTGATCACTTTATGTGTGTGTGGGAAGAAACAATGAATGGTCTGTCTGTTCATGCCCATTGTGAATTTGTAACGCGCGTCTCAACTTAGGTAGAAACCATTCCATACCTCTGATCATACTTACCCTGCTCTATATCTTTTCCAGTTTCAATCTACTCATTTACAGATGAGAGTGATCAGTACTGCATTCAAAGTGTGCATAAATGATAGATCTATGTAGTGGAATAATTATGCTTTCTGTTCCTCTTCTAAAAATGCTGCAGTGGAGCACTGAGCTAATATTTTCATGACAGTTTGTCACAATATCAGGAGCTTTCCAGTCTGGTCAGTTTGGAGACCTTCATTTTCTTTATCAAGCCAGAATTAATTTTCCCATTGTGCACTTTGCATTTATGCACACTGAATTTCATCTGTCATTTTATTGTCCAGTTGCTCAGTTTCATTGTTCTACAATTCTTCACAGTCTGCACTTTTCCTTACTATCTTGAATAACTTCTTAACATCAGCAAACTTCGCCACCTCAGTGCTCATCTCTTATAAACATGCTGAATAGAACAGGTCCCAGGGGAGCTCCACTGATTATCTCTCTCCATTGTGAGAACTAACCATTTACCACTACCTTGTTCCCTGTCTTTTGTTCTGTTATTTAGCCTTGCAGGACTCCTCTCCAGTGGCTGTCTGCTTTCCTTAGATGATGATGGTGAGGGTCTTTGCCAACAGTTGTGTGTTACTGAGATCACCCTTATCTGAATACTCGTTGACAACTTTGAAGAGCTAAAGGTTTATAAGGCAGGACTTCCTTTTACAAAAAACATATTTTAAAAGTTTCTTCTACAGTGAACACTGATGCAGAGAATAAATTTCACCTCTCTGAAATGTTGTTATCCTCTGTGAGTGCTCATTCTATATCCTGATTATCAGCTAACAGGAAGATTCAGAACAAAAGAAAGAGTACACTAATTTTTGACCTGCCTTATTTTGTTATTATATTTAATTTTCCATGTTTGTGATCCTTTCTTCATTTGGGTGCAAATTCAACTTTTGGAGGAAGGATATCTTATTTCTAATAGCCTTCTTTACCTTTTGGCCATACTAGCTGACTTGCACCAACTTCCAAGCCTCTCCTATTTGTGTGTTTCACCCAGTTGTGTTGACTCAGTATTAAGTTGCAATTTATCTTAAATTGCATCATAGCTTTGTAGAAAAATTTCTATGTGTTTGGAAGAACAGGGAGAAAAGCTAGATGCTAGCTAGAAGTATAGCATTGCATTCTTTTCAATAATTCTTGCTCAGATCCTTGGCTATTTTATGATGGTCTTCTCTTAGCTTAAAAAGCATGCTTTTGGTAAAACTATTCCTCTTGCACTCTCTCAGACTGGATGGAAAGACTAGGTGGAAACCACTGATATAAGAAAACTTACATCTTTCTTCCCAGAGCTTTAAAGAAAATTGTGCATGAGGTGTTAGAATCTAAAATTATTTGTTTCATTCTTATGTTCTTTTGTGTATCCATCTTATTAGCCAACTTTTACATTGTTTCCTGGTTCATGTTGTTACCATTGTACCTTTGTCTACCTTGTCTGCCTGTCTTATCTGCCTTGGCTCTACCTTAAATGGTAGTCATCAAGTACATCTTACGCACTTTCAGTGGGCTCTCTCCTTCACAGCTAACCTTTGCCACAGACATAGGAAAGTTGGGACAAACTTTCTATTTTGACAAAATTATGCTTACAGTGTTATCTTTGTTTATTTCATTAATATTCAATTAATATTCAGTTATTCAAACATTAACTAAGGATACTGAAAATAAATGGGGTTCAGGAAAGAGGCAGAAGAGTGAATCAGAGTCTAGAAATGAGACAGTTAAAGAGTTCTATTTACTTAACTTGTCAAAGAAATGACTTGATTGTTAAGAAATGAATTGATTTTGATCTGAAAGTCTCGTGTGGGGAAGGAAAATCTTTAATAGAAGATCACTCTTCAATCTAGCTTACAAGTACCTAACAAGATGTAGAAATTGAAGCTAGGCAAATTCAGTCTAGAAAAAAATGAGACAGAGAATGATAGAGAGAATGATAATATATTAGAATATCTTTCCATGAGAAGTGGTAGTTTCTTAAGCAGTGAATGTGTTTAAATCAAGCTGGGTATCTTTCTGAAACGTGTATTAATTTCCTGAGATATACGGGCTTAATACAGAAATTTGAAATGTTGGATATTTATTGTTGTTCCTTCTGCCCTCAGAATTTAAGTACCCATTAATTACATCTTCTCTGCTGTTTTTAATTTTTCCTCCCATTCAGTCCCTTTGGACATGCCTGGTTCACTTCACATTCTTTGTTTTTTCTCCTTGTTCACTTCATTATTCTCCCCATGTTCATGGACAGACTATTTTCCACAGAGCAAGAAACTGTCTTCTTTTCCTTCATATTTTTACAGAAAATGAACTTTTACTAAGCTTTAATTTATTGATCCTATTGATATGGTTGAGTCACATACAGTTGTACTGTCTTGCATTTGGAAATGTTTTATTTTTTTTATTGTATCAGTCTGAATTAGAATATGAGAACCATCCATTTTGTGCATAATATGCTGCATGAACCTTGCTAAAAACAGTAGTCAATCTCCTAAATAAAAACTGGCTTGGAATGTATTGATGTGGAGGAGGGATGTGAAAAGGCATATTCACAAGGACCAGTGGTATTTTTTTATTAATAACATTTTAATACAAGATATTCTCACTTCTTTCAAAAAAATCGTCATACATGTGCTGAATGTTGGGCAGTGGTGTGTCTACAAAATGGAAAACTTTATTCTGCAACAGTTGTATTTACATGCAGTGTATTTATAATATCCCAAAAATTTAGTAACTTTTGATATGTAGCAAATGTGTAAGTGTTAGGACTGTTATTTTTGAAGACAAAACTGTAATGTTCCCATCTGAATTTTGGCAAAATATGTTGTACAGAATAAGAGAGAGAAAATATGTTCTTAGAGTAAGGAATAAGGGAAGCATGTCACTTTATGATACACTTTCAAAAAGGAAACTTTTAGGCAGGGAAACCTTGATAGAATCATAGAATAGCTCAAGTTAGAAGGGACCCATAGTTGGGTTTGGTGTTTTTTTCTTCTTTTCTTTTACCGCATTAATGTGATGAAGTTTCATCATGAATTGTACCAGGCACTGTACAGACCAAACAGACACTTTGTGTTAGAGAATCTATGGTTTAAGACCAGATGTAGACATGGTGAGGAAGGATACTGAGGATAAATGTAGTCAGCGTGATAGAAAGAGTTGGAGGCACAAGAGCATCCTAGCCTCTTTTTAGTTTTCTTAGGTGCTACTTTAAAAGAGAGTTTCAAGGATAATGGAGTGAATTTGTGAATGTTCATGGATAACATCGGGGAAGAAAATCATAGAGGTGCTTACTTGATAAGTTAAGTGGAAGATATGGACTAACATTAGGGCTGATTAAAGAAGGGACTTGTCTTTTCAATATTGAATGAGAGAGAAAAAATAGGGAAGTGAGCTGTTGTGAAGCATTTGGAAAAGACGACTTTCAACTTATCTGGAGGAGTACAAAGGGAAAGGTGACAAGATCAGGGTTGTAGGCAAGAAAAACAATCTTTCCAGCAGCCTACTGAATAAATATTAATGGGGCAAGACTGCATTTTCCAAAAGCAGAGAGAACAATACTGTGATGTTAAGATGTAAGTAGTGATGACATGGTTGAGAGTTTAAGTCAAGTGGGTAGATAAGAGACTTCTTAGAGATGCTATGCAGAGAGAATAAGCAAAATCTGAACAGAGCTGAGGTGTGCAAATGTAGAGGAAGGTGTAAGCTAAGTCTAGATTACAGACTGGAATTAATGGTTATGTCCAAAGATATCAGGAAAAGGTGGTGACAACAATGCCTTGAGTTGTGAGTCCAGACACACAGTGGGAAGTGAGTAGTTGGGTTTAGATTTTATGGATGAGATAGTCCAGAAGTAAAATTGAAAGGAAGAAGAGGTTGGAGTAGGACATTGTGAAATTATCAGAAATGTGGGAAGGGTTTAAAGATAATCTTTAGAAGAGCACATTGAAAAAAACAGTAAGAGACAATTAAAAAAAACCCCAAACAGAAAATAATTGAATTAAAGATTCTGATGAATAACAAGATTTTACTGGGCTGAAATGAGAAGAAAGGTCCAGGAGAATAAGGATAAAGTGCAAATTTTGAGCCTAGCTGACAAAAATTATCGGCATACTTTGACAAGAGTAGATAAATGATGTGGAAGTTGCAGAAACCTGCAAGGAGATAGGGGGAAGGGAATGTCCATTGGCAATTGTAAATGTCACATTCAAACTGCTTAGAAATGTGAGAGGAATGGAGAATGGTTGGTATTGGGTACCTGTGGTTGAAAATTTAACCTTGGTCCCTTAAAATTGGTATGCACTGTAGGGAATGAGATAATGGATAAGAATACAAAGCAGAGTGAAGCAGTGAAGGTAAGAAAGGCAGAAAGTAAGAAAAGGTGGAGAAATAAGAACAACCTAATGAGAATATGGTGAGAAAGATGGGGAAATGTTAGCAGGCAAATTTGCAAGGCTCCCAAGAGGAGTTGTAATGATAGGTGTAGACGTTGCCTCTGTCGCTAAATTAAAATCCATCTTCTTGATCTTTATACAAAACTGAGGAATCTCAAACAAAGATCAAGGTGTGGAGAAACATCCTGATGATGCCTTTTGTTAATGTGTTAATGAACTTGCCTGACTAATGTCATATATAAAGTCATATAAACCCCCAGAGAGAATCTTTTACATGAACCTGTGTACTTACCAATAATAATGCTTTTCAGAGACTGAAGCCTAAATTAAAATATGAAAAGAAGAGGTGGGTAGATAGTGGTTCTTGGTAGCTGTTCATCTGCTAAGTGGAACATTTTTTTAAATCTTTATTAAGACTACTGATACATTTTGAAGCAAGTAAGGCTTTTGTGTCTTTCGTCCTTTCTTCTAATTTTGATCTGTTGTCTTTTTCTGCACAACTACTTTTCTGCTAACTTGAGAGCTACTCTAGCCTATGCCATTCATCACAAGAACATCTCAGAGGGACTTGGAAGTGTTTCAGGTTTTAACAATCAGAGACTTAACCTGTTTTTTCTCATGTAAGTTACCTGCCTAGACACACTAGGAAGACAAACACTGAATAACAGAAGTGGAATAATAATAGTAATGAGGAATTTTGCATAAGAAATAAAATCCTGGTAAAATCAGGTCTTTTGCTGTAGGTTGCTGAGATACTTTATCAGTGTAAGAAAAGGAGTGTTGACATTTGTCAGGCTATACTCCATAAATTAGAATACAGGGGAAGTGCAGCCTTGGCTGCCGTAACTATCCCTGCAACATTTGCTATTTTGTTGGGTGGGTTTTGTTTGTTTTTTTTAAATACAGGAATATTTGAGGGTACGTTGGTGGTACTTAAAGTCTCTGTTTTCTTAGCTGATCTTTTTTTTCCGTTATCATTACAGTTCTTTTTTTATCTTGACCTAATCACATTTTCTTGCTTGCTAAAAGATAAATTGGGGGAGTAGGGAGAAAAAATGCTTTGATTATTTGTGTCGTGTGTTGTTTGGGGTTTTTTTTAAAATTAATTTCTTGCTTTAGGATGGTATAAGGTTTGACAGCTGAGGAAACTAAAGCATCAGTACATATTTTCTCAGACTGTTTCAATAGTATACTTTATCCCTGACCTGGAAAAGCCACCTCTGCATGTGAGAGGATAGTTCATTCTCCATAGCTCATTCAGTCCTTGTCCTTTTTGTTAGGACTGCCCTCAAGATTGCTAATTATAGTAATAGGTTTGTGATGTGGGTGCTTTTCCTCTGAAAACTGGTCACATTCATTTGATTCAGGCCATAAAGCAGCCATTAGCAGGTACCAAGTTTCAGCCACCATCGCTTTGACCTAAGGAGTACCTGATAGTGCAATAGTGTTTTTCCCTCACATCCTAGTTTATTTTTTAATGTTCTTCTTGTAGACAAAAAAGCTCCCAAACTGTTTTGTATTTACAGTGGGTTTCAGACCCCTTTTCTTCTAAAAGAGTTGCCTGTTTTCAGTTGTAAGAAACTAAACCTGCATGAGTTCAATAAGCCAGCACAAAATAATGTGACAAGTGGGCTTTATACAACCTTAGTTGTGTTTGGTTTTGGTTTTTTGGTTTTTGGTGGAGTTTGTTTTTTGGTGGGATTTGGTTGGTTGGTTGGTTTTGGGGTTGGGTTTTTTTGTTTGGTTGGTTTTTGGTTGTGGTTTTTGTTGGGTTTTTTGGTTTGTCGTTTTTTTTTTTTTTTTTTAAAGCCATTGAAGGTGTGGCTTGGACAGAAATACAAAGTACATTTTTCAAATTTACAAAGTAATTTCAGCTATTGGTACTGTAGCATCTTCCCTCAAAAGAAAGATGTAAAAGCATTATGGCTTTAAAACTTCTCATTTTGCTGGAAGAAAAGTGGCTTTAGAAAAAAGTGGTTTATATCCACTAATTTAGCATCACTGGAAAGGGAACAAGAAGAAAATATTAACAAGGCTTGCATTTTTTTCATGTTGGCACTCAACATGATACTGATGATTTAAAAGACTTTTTGTGGTATGATATTTTTACACTTATTTCTATTTTTTTAAAAGGAAACTTCATAAAGACTGAGATTTTCAGATTTCTGTTGCTAACACTTTTCTGGGTTTCCTAGCAGTGCTTTTCTTTAAATGGAAATGCAATCAGCCCTTACTTCATGGTGCCTTCAGTATTTCTTTCAGGTCTGACCACTAAGTCCAAGAGTCATGTCCTCAGTAATCCCTGAAAAAATTATTGTTCCTCACCCCCTTACTGCATATAGACAAATGCATTTATTTACACACATGCACATCTTCACTTTTCTCCGAGTTGTTTTGCAATGTCAGTGGATTTTTCTGTACTTCACACTCAGGAATTTTGTTTGGACTACAAGAACTTATATAGCTAGTTGATGGTAGTTATATACGTCCTGACTCTGATTCACTACTTTCGTTAGCACTAGAATTCAAAATAGCTTATTCTGCTTCAGGATCAGGCTGATTCTGACATCAGTGTTAATGATGTAATAATGCTGACTGAGCAGAATCGTTTCTGATTCCCTGATAAGCAAGAGCAGCTCTGCTTTCCAGGTGCAGGTACAGGTGTTTGATTGCAGCTCATGGAAATTTGTGGAAACATTAAATGGACAGCGGTGTAGATATGGTAGCCCAGAGTTAGCTACTGAAACAGTTTCAGAGGTTGCAGCCAGTATTGTGCTTGATGTACCCTAGCCGTGCTCCACTTACTAGTCATACTTGCACTTGGCTAAAGATAGTGTGAATAAACATATACAGCCTGTAGTTGCATCTCTCCCACCAGCATGCATACATCCTGAGTGAGATCAGGATGAATCCTGTTGCTGGTTATATTTTTAAAAATATCTTTAGTTTATGTGGTTATTTCCCCACAAGAATAAAGATTTTCCTGTACCTTTTGAAAATTTGTGTCAAAGTTGATTTTTAAAATCTTGTGTGTAAATTTATCGTTGACCTTTTCAAAATTATCATGTCTTCAGGAATGCAACTGTACTGAAGCTAGAGACCAAGAGCAGCCCTGGTACTAGATCAGGAAAATGGAGGAAGACTGGCTTATGGCTGGATGTGGGGCCCTTAGCTCAGTCCTCATAGCAGCACACATAACAGTCACATTGCACCACAGCTCATGCTCCTGGTAACTCATCAGTTCCATATTTTGCTCAACATTATGGTTTCTGAGCTTTTACCTACCCACACAAACTCCTTTGTGCCTACACTAGGTATGCACAGAAAATGCTGTATTTTGGGTGCTCAGTGGGAACCTGACAGTAACATGAGAGAGGTTTTTTTTTCCAGGAGGAGGCACCTGTGCTGCCTTCCGAACTATATGTGTGAAGTATAGTAAATATATGAGTTTAAAAAATCATAATTCAAATCCCTATAATGGTACTGATCAGATCTCTGTTTCTGTAGCAATGAGAACCAAAGGTGGCCTTTTAAGGCTCACAGTTCATCTACCAATTTCCAGTTCTGCTTCAGGATTCTTAAAGAATTAGAGCGCGTGCTTTAAACCCACAAAACTTACCTTTACCTAATTTTCACCATTCTAACCTAAGTTTCCACGGAAACAGGGTTGAAAAAGCCGCTGGTAGCCAGCAGGCAGCCAGCAGCTGAGAGTGAGAACTCTCCTTTGTCACTTTCCACTACTGGATGCCTGCTGCGTGCCAGTGTGCAAAGCTACCTAGGCTTCTAAAATCTGGAATACTTTCAATTTGAGGGGGAAAAATTAAATTAATCTACTCTTTTCTCTCTTTGGATTGTCACAGTAAATTCCAGGAGGGCAAATGGGCTAATGAGTCCTGATCTGTTCAGTTACACCGAGCCCCACATAATCAAAGCTCTCCCAACCAACTGGGCCTCACCTTTCATAATTTCTGTGTTTTAAAAGCATTCTGTCTCAAATTTTGAGTCTGTGCACATGAACACGTATGTTGTAGTACTTTAATTCTTTGTGGCTCTGTATCATTCTATCTACGTATTTACAAACCTTTTTTGCATATATTTTTGTTGATATATAAAATTTCCTTTTTTCCTATATACATAAGGAACATTTCTGAATGAACACATTATAACTGATCCTGAGTTAAATATTAGGAGCAGGATGTGAATGGAGATGGCTTTTAACCAGAAGTAGATTATAGCTGTGGGAAGACTAAAGGGTCTATTTGGTCAAGACTTAAACAAAACTGAGATAAGCATGCACAACCTGACAAGATCAGATTAGACCCTTCCCCCACAAGTGCTTTTCCCATAAATATTTATCTACTTTCTATTATAAATAACCAGGAAATGAAAAAGAAGGATAGATTTATTTTTTTTTTAAATAGACTAGAAATAGAAATGCAGCTTCAAATCTTCGGGGTAATGATATTTTAAGTATGCAGTAAATTCCAATACTAGTTGCTGTTTTTTAAATGAGAGCAAAGTACTGGAATTCTTCAGGGCAGCTACATATATCGGCAGCATTTATAAACAAAGAAGAACTTTGTACATATGTACATTTTTGCCTACTGTTGGGTACCTTAGAATTAAATAACTTATCACCTATGAGAGAATGTGTGTTGACAGAGTCAGCACAGCTGTATTTTTAAGCTTGCCTGAGGCAACATAGCTGGCATTGAAGTTAAGCTTGGCATTCTTTCACCCTGTCCCTCCTCCCTCCAGCCCAAGTGAATGCTCACTTCATCAATGAGAAACACAACTGGCTGGCTTGACAGATGTAACAGAGATCCAGGTATTCACATCTATTCTGCAAATTTGTGTTTCATTCAGGTTGTCAGTACTTCGACTTCACTTCCTCATGCACTGGTGTTAAGGGGTAAAAATCTGAAGCCATACATGTGCCACTAATTCAGAAATGTGTATTTGTTGGTGATCCACTCTTCAGAACCTGTGTGAATTGCCTTCCTGTTATAATAAAAAATAGCTCTTTAGCTTTGAGATTTAAAACCTTCAAAATGTACAGAATAATGTTTTTACATTCATCTTTGAAAGTAGCAAGTGCCTACTTCTTAAAACACTTGTGTCACATAAGAATAATATTAATACTTTAAAAAATCTCAAGATGAAAAATGTAAGTCCTTTTTTCTTTTCTGTTTTTTTTTTTTTTTTAAATCTTTTTTTCCTCTAGCATTTTACGATGGGATAATGAGACAGATGTCTCTCAACTGGAAGGACATTTTGACATTGTTATGTGTGCTGACTGGTAAGTACATAAAAATCATAAAACTCATGTTAGAAAAATAGCTTTGCTGGAGTAATTGTACTGTGCTGCTTGCTGATGGCTAAGGAAAGTCAACAAATGAAGCACAAAGCCACCTTAACCTCAACAAATTAATATTCATCTCCATGTGACAGTTATAAGGTAGTCTTCTATCACACAGTAACTTCTACCACATTATTTCCCAAAGATTGATTTTGAGAAGCATTTCCATTTTCTGGAATTGCCTCTGTTTCATGCTTGACGTATCAGTAAATGGACGACTTAGGCAAATTGCAAATAATTATGGCTCAGTGAGGAACAGTCTGGAGAAAAGGGAGTTTATCAACACAAACAGCTCAATTAGCTTACTTCTTAGGAGAGATCTGACTATTGATATAAGGGGATATATTTTTTGCTCCCCAGAAAATCTTTCAGAGGAAGAAAAGATTATCAAAACCTTTCTTTCCCCCATCACATTCTGTTTCTTAAATCAATTTGACAGCAATATTTGTAGACATAGGCTTTATATTATTTACACAGGCACATGTTAATTGTAAGAGAATTCTTAGTAAAAAAAATGAGAGTACAGGTCTTAATTTTTGGAAAGGTAGATGAATACTACAATGTGGTATATTGTTTAATAATTTATGCAAATAGATTTTATAATGGACACAACTTTTTTCTGATACTGGATTTGCAGAATTGTGCTGTGCTATATTTGCTGCATTCTAACTTTAAAAATGGTACATTATTAATTATTTGTGTTATATAAATGGAAAAAGTATAAAAAGAGATGTGCAAATTTCATTTAGGAGAGTAGGTATTTTAAAATTAATCTGTCTTTCCTTCATGGATATTTCCTCTTGCCCCCTTAAATGTCCAAAACAGAGAATGCTGTTCATGTTTTGTTGCACAAAACTGTTGTGAGAGACCAAATTTTGAAAACAGGGACTTTCTAGGACAGCTCAGTTCAGCAGATTTCTGTGCCTTACTAAGAAATAGTTAAAGGAAAAAGGCAAAGGGAATTACAAAGCTGTCTATTGTCTTTTTAAACAATGTTCCTTTTAAGTGGCTTCTGATAAAATATTCCTCTAAAGATTTTTTTTTCTTTTATATTTTTACTATTTAAACAAACTCTTCTTATTTCAGAAAAGATACTGGGTTTGTATAGCTCTGGAGAAAGTGTGTTTAGTCATCTTTTTTCCTTTTTCTAATATGTATTTGTTGACAGAATGGAACAGTGCTTCATTTCTCTTGGCATTTAATTTCAGAAAAGTTCTTTGTTCCCAAAAAGGACAGAGAAGGGTTTCTAACTAATCGCTGATAATGTACCTCAGAGATGCATCATCTGATTAAAATAAGGAGCTAAACAACACCATATGATTTCAGCAAGTAATTTAGTAAATGCCTTCCTCACCAAATATTAGAATGGATACTCCAGGTTTCATTGCACAGATGAAGTTAATGCTGGACAGGATTAGATCAGATTAAGTATGAAAGTCAGATCAGAGTGCTGGCGGACATGAGCAGGAGGGCAGCAGTCTTCTCGGAGGCTTAGACAAGGCTCACATATGGATGTTCTCCAGATTATGTGGGTGAAGCAAGGTCTTGCCAAGAGATTTAGAGTTAAATTTGTTCTTCACACAAATATCAAAACAACCTGGCTGTGCCATCTCTTGTATTCTTGATACTCACACCATGTCATCCTATTTGTGCTGTGAGTACAGCAGAGTGGAGCAAGACTTAAGTTGTTTTTTTCAGTAATATTCTTACCTAATACTCCTCCTAGTCTGTTTGGAAATAGTGTAGTTGCTTTAGGAAACAAAGAATCAAACATGACAGGTAAAATACATAATGCATTTGCAACCCCTGCATTTTGTACATTTATTTTGAAGCACTTAAGATGCAGGTAAGTGTATAAATATTTATAGATTTCTTAAAAATAAATAAAAATGTGCAGACTAGTTTAAAGTACGTGTCTTTATTCACAAATTGTCTCTGTTTTCTTATTGGAAGTGCTCATATATATAGTTTATTAAGCATGAAAATCACTTTATTGTTTGTTTCGTTTGGAAATTATTCTTTTAGTTATGGACACTAGGTTTTCTGGTACATGAAAAGGCTGGGGGAAAAAATGTTCCATGCTTTATCAAGCTTGAACTTTCTTTTCATTTTCATGTATTTCTCTTCCAAGATATAGAATTGGCTTGAGAACTGCTGGCAGGATTTTTGTTCTCTGAATTTTTTGGGCTGCCATTGAAGAGGAAAGAAAAAAAAACACACTCTTTTCTTATAGCTCCTCGGCTGAAACCTGAAGTATGCAGTGATAGAAACAGATAGAATAGATTGCATTTAGTTTAACGCCATCATATAGCTCATTGTCAGTCAATAAAATCTGGGATTAGAACAGAGACCTAGAAAGCAAAAAATCTCAGTTCAAATATTAGGTACATGGATAAATTTTTATTGAAGTATTTCCAGCAAGGGCAATATTGTCTGATTCTCTGAATAGCTAACCAGTGGTACTGCTTGATCCCATTTACATGAAAACAAGCTCTATTCATAAACATATTCCAAATCCACATGGAGGTTCAAGTAAAAATGTACATGATTACAACAAGCAGCGATATGTTTATATTCATATATTTACAGTCAGACTTTCATAAACCTTGTGTGCAGGGGTGGAAAATAAGTTATTTCCCAGAACAGACAGTCTATTAGTTAACAGCTAAATTTAGTAGCTCAACTAGATTATAAAATAAATAAGAGGCAAACTGTGAAAGCTGGTCATTATTTAACCATTCAGGATTTTGACAATAAAAATAGTTTCATGGTTCAGCAATTCTGAAATAACTTGTAAAATGTCAGCTATGAGATAAAAATAAGGAAAAAAAAAATCTTGGTGAGGCCACACCTGAAAGTAAGATACACTAGGAAAAATACTGAAATAATGGAATTTTTAAATCATATCCACCCACCTCATATTTTTGAGGGGAAATTTTAAGGCTAGGTGAGGGCTGCCAGAATTTTAGACTTTCATTTGACATACTCTTGTGGATATGAAGTCATGCAGGTGCTTGTGAGAGTGAGTATGAATAGAGGAGGAGAAAATTCACTATACGTGAATGTAATGATGCCTGAAGTACACCTGTAAACTAAGCTCTTTTACCAATTGCAAAGTATGCAAAAAGAAAAATAAATTCACATCATAGCCTTTAAAATATATGCCCCTTGTTGCAGGGCACAAGATAAACTGAGAATCTACTTGTTTTTTTAATTTGTTTCCTTGTGGCTTACTGTTATTTCCGTACAGTTTTGGTAGTAATTTTCCTTTTGGTTTTAGTGGTAATTTAAAATTTAAAAAAACAAGGAGAGAGAGGTGACGGGATTGCCTGCCTGTTCATCCAGATTTCACAGGTTAAGAGCGCTTCCTAAACAAAGGCCGAATCATAAACTGTGTTCTTGCCTCTCTGCTGCTGTGCTCTGAAACTTCCTTGCTGACTTGAGAAACCCTTGCTATTCCTGTCCTGAGCTACTGCTTTCACAGCATCCTTACTGCATAAACATGAGACATTACTGCTAAAGTAATGGCGAGCCAAGCCAAATTTGAATTGAGGTATGAGAACTGAGTGAGAGTTGTTTAGAACAATACATTATGTTATTTCCCTGAGCTGTTGTGAGCTTTAAAGGATTTGGTCTATCTTGATTTCAGTAAGGTATTTGACACAGTCTCCCATAGCATCCTCGCTGCTAAATTGAGGAAGTGTGGACTGGATGATCAGGTAGTGAGATGGACTGTTAACTGGCTGGTGGGAAGAAGCCAGAGAGTTGTGGTCAATGGAGCAGAGTCTAGCTGAAGGCCTGTGTCTAGTGGAGTCCCTCAGGGGT
>NW_010299844.1:2020-18368 GCF_000700745.2 Antrostomus carolinensis | reverse complement strand
TGTGCGTGTGGGGGGCTGCGGGGCGTTCAAAGGCAGCGCAAGGCAAAGGGACCGCGGCCAGAGTCCACAGCAGCTTGGGGCTGGGTGGTGGTGAGGCCGCAGCCCTCATCGCTGGGGTGTTGGTGTTTGGAGAGCGCGTCCCGTCAGCACATTACAAGCAGCGTGAACACAGACAGTCCTCCCTGCTCATGCACACCCCCTGACTGTTCGAAGGGACAGTTTTCATCCAGACTATGGGCAACTTCAAAACCGGTGTAGTAGAAAAACATCACAATACGGTGGAGGAAAAGCCGTTTTTAAATAGAAGTGCATTAAATGGCCAAAAAGCTACGTCAGAAAGTGAGGCAGCTGTGTCACGAGACTCTTGGAAATGAGACCTGCATACATCACTTGAGCTAGAGGATGCAGTAATTACACATTTCAAGTTAGGAGAATCGATAAGAGAAGCTGAAGTCACCAGGAAAAATACGTGGTTACAGAGGAAAAGATAATCACTTCTCAGGGTATAAGGAGGGTGAAAAAAATCCTTGTGATTATGGTAAAATCCCTTTAGATTGGTTAGACAGACAAAGTAAAATTAAAATTGCTAAAAATCCCACTGTTAGATAGACAAAGTAAAATTAAGACTGCTAATAATGCAGGAGCGTGTTTGATACGTGCTTATGATTCATATTTAGAAGGAAGCAAGATGACACGTTTAATTGCAAATCACCAGTAATTTGTGTGCGAGAAAAATAAACGGGCACAAAAACTGTCTGCTGGTCCTTTTTTTAAAAAAATGGGGAATTTGGGGGAAATTCTGTAAAACCAGAGGAATGCTTATGTTGTGCCAGTATTCAGAGAGAGAATTCCAGTCAGAAGTCTAGAAATGAATAATTAATTTTATATAGCAGTGTTACAGCTATATAATTAACATATGATTAACACCAGTAAACATGATTATACAAAATAATACTGCTCAGACAAGTTTTGTTTGTGACAAGATTTACAGGTTTAGTCAGAAAAGGTCACTGTGGGTAAAATGTAGATTTTCTTGATCGTTTTGATTGTTTTATGCAGGAATAGTTGAGTGAAATGGTCTGGTTCAGGTTGTGTAGGAGATCAAACAAAATGCTGTGCCCTCATACTCCCCTGCTGTCATTAACAAAACAAAGAGTAAAAAACAGTGTTAGAGAGAACCACAGAGGAATTCCTTTTGTAACATCAGCTCTGACCCTGCGAGGTGACTTTATTCATCCAGTTTAACAGGATTATTTACTAGTGTAAAATGATTCAATATTTCCACAAATGTTTAAGGATCAGAATTAAAAATGGTACATTATTTCTCGGTATTGACATGTCTTTCCACTCCAGTCTGTGTTTCCCAAACTGGATCTCAAAACTGCTTTTGATCTTGGTTGTGAGTAAGAGGAGGGAAGGCAGCGGGTCCAGTGGCAGTGGAGCGATCCAGTTCCTGGCTACTGAAAGGACAAATTAACAGCTTTTCAGACAGCCCCACTTGGAATTCTGCCATGCAATTCATTTGCTTATTCATTTACTTTTTTAATATTACGTATGATTTTATTTTTAAAACAAATGTCCAGTGTTTTGAACATAGCAAGCTGGTAACAGATCACAGGAGTTCTTTGACATGTACAAAAGTGTGACTGAATAGAACTGTTTGAGCTCTATTTTCTGTGGTGCATATATGTATTTGAGATGCTGTCCTGGTTGGGATGCCGGACATATTTTACAGAAACATGGGTATAGAGGTGCGTTTGCAGCTGGAGAGTCTCTGTCTGAGGGAACATTTTCCTTTGAAGGGTCAGTCCCTCCTGCAGGTGGGGATGAAGAGCTGTGTTAGCTCCAGGAAAAGTTACTGGGACTTGCTGGCAAAGCTTGTGATGTGTTTACCGAGCGATGTGTTTATTTAACCAAGTTATTGGTATGATTGCCAGAAGTTAAGGAACCAGTAGACCTGGTGTATTTTCAGTGGGTGATAGAACTGGAGGAAGAAAACAACAAGAAATAAACGATTGGGTGAATAAGCGCGAACAGAGGAATGGGGGTGCTTGGTAGGGATGGCTCAGTAACAGGTGTGCAAGTTAATAAAATAATGGGAGAAATTTATCAAGTCATTTTAATAACTAAGGGAACTGATAAGGAGAACTGTGGAATGACAATCTATTTGTATTTATAGGTCTGTTCTGGAGCCTATTGAAATCAATGCTATAGGTCCATTATCACTCTCACATATGGCATTTTCAGTTGTATATATCAGGATTGCATATGTATTCTTTCCCATTTTGCAGATGGAGAGACAGAGACCCAGAAAATTTATGTCATCTGCTGATATGCCACTTACCTAGGTTTCCTTTTCCCCAAATTGCAGCTGTCTTGAAGCCAGGGCAACAAGAAGGGCTTTTTTGTTTTGTTGGTGTGTTTTTCCTGAGAGGAATATTCCTTGCTCTGTGTTTTTATCATTCATTGTGCTAGGGGTTTCTGTCTGGCAAAGAAGTACTCAGCTGAAGTGACTAACTTCAGCCATGCTAACACTTCTCCTAGGTAGCTTCAAAGTTAAGCCAGCATTCTGTCACCTTGCTGTAATCACTACAGCATTACAGTTCCAATCAAACTCTACAGAGGTAATTAAGTTCATACAATTACCATAAAGCTGAATGACTCAGCAGAGCATAAGCAATTTGTGCGTAGTGGAGTGAGCTAATACAACACTCAGTACCAGAAAATCCACTAGGAAAAGAGACTCTAAATCCTGCCGTGGCAGCTTGCACCGTTACTGATGTCTGGGTTAAACGTTTGGGATACGTAAGAAACCAGACTTGTGTGGTTCTGGTGCTTGGTGACTGTCTCTAGAGCTCCTTTCCTGAAAGCAGCACTAAAAAACTTTGAATTCAATCATATGGGGCCTCCGCTGCATTTTTAGATTTCAGTGGCACATTTGGGTACAGAGGCAGTGTTACATCAACACTTTAGTGAGTGGCTTACCCACTTTAAAATGAAGCAGTGTTTGTGGCGAAAGATGCCATCTTTTGTAAAGCCAATGGGTATCAGAGGAAGAAACAGACAAGCTTTTGGGTGTTCTGGCTTCTCTGGACATCTGACTTGGATGTAGTAAACAAGTCCAAGCTGGGAATGTAACTTCAACCTGATTATGTTAATCAATAAACCCGAGAGAGGAAGATAGATAAATTAGAAATAATCTAATTTAAAGAAAATGCATAGATTTCTGATGAATTAGAGAGAGCTTGTTGCTTGAGCAGGATTAATTTAATCTCTTCCTGTAAGGACAGGATAGAATGTCATAACAGCAAAGAACTCTGTCATATGTGTTCTTTTGGCTGGAGAATTGTTTGGGTGTTGATATGTCAGGGATGGATGAAATTATTAGAAAACATATAGTCTGTTCAGCTGTGATGGGAGCAAAACCAGATTACCACTTATTGAGAATTCAGCTGGAACAGAGCCTGGTGTCATATAGGTGAGGAGAAAACGGGGATTTTCAGAACTGTGATCATGTTTCTGGTCCAACTGAAGCAACTTCTCTTTCCAAAGCTGTTCAGCTCATGCAGACATCAACGTTATACTGTCCCCAACATGCACAGACCTGCTAAGGCTGTTAGCCAAAGTTTTGCATGGATAAAAATGAGACTTCCTTTGTTTTCTGAGAAGACGTTAAGCCACTCATTGTATGGAACAGCTTCTGTGTCAGCAGGCTCTCAGGATATGTTTAACCATTGCAGGGCAACGTATCCACATCTGCCCACTTTTAGTGTATAGCTCTTTGAGCAGTCTATTGTATGTTTAATTTATTTATCCAGGACAAAACTTTTAAAATATTAAACTTATCTCTCAGTGTAAATAAATATATATCTAGTAGCAGGATCTTACAGAAAACTATAGAGTCTGAAAGGATGGGACTTTCTATGGATTCCTCTTTGGATTATAAAAATACATCCTTAAGAAACAGGAGACTATTGCACCTGTGTGCTACTGAATCCTGGACGCTCTCAGGCAGAAGTGGAAGGTTTCATAGAAGTATAACTCTATCTTATCTCTTATGTTACAGCTTTTTGATTAGATCAGAGGGTGTTTTCTTTGTCTTTTAATATAAAGTGAAAGTTTCAGTAACTCTTGATTTGAAAAGACCCACAAGCAGGGGACAGTGGTGCATTGGGATGGGTACCTGCTGAAATGTGTAATATCCAGGGGTTGGTGGAAAGCAACAGGACAGCTCTGCAGGGAAAAGTGTTCTTTGAAGTCTTGCATCACATACAAGAGGGAGAGAAAAAGGACACAGGTTTTTTGCGTATCAGTTAATTTCTATGGGGGTATAGGCATTAATTTCTCCTAATGATTTCTGCAAATTTGTTACATTTTTGCCTAGCTTTTGCAGAGATTGCTTAAGATGTTTCATGACAGCATGGTATCAGTAGTTCCAACTCCAGCTTGCCTCCCACAGTCTTGAGAGTACCTTGAGAATAGTCTGATTTAATAAGCAGTGTATTTTGTGCCTTTTTATGTGTACTTTGAGTTTTACAGCTTTAGCAGTTCCATTTTGAAGATTTTCTTCTCCATATGAAGTGCTAGAATTTTTTTTTTTAAATTAAAACTGTATTTCTTGCATAATCACACGAATCCAGGAGCCTGAGGCATAAATAATCTCAACATTTCAACACTTGGGATAAACTCTGAGTACTGGTGGCAGAGTGTATAAACGTAATACGTTATTCAGGGAGCTAAAGCAAATCTTGGATCAAGAGTCTGGGAAAGTTTGAATATGGTGGGCATTACCAGTGAAACCCCTTTCTGAGTTTTGCTTTATTAATATAGGGGTTGAGGTCTGGGACTTGGGCCTCAAGAAGTGCAGCAACATTGAATTTACCATTTTTCATTCTACTTGCTAGGGATCCATATTCTGCTTTTTAGGTGAGCAAGGTTAGCCTGGGGGGAAAGACACTTTGTTCCGTTTGCGAGAAGCTTTTCCTGTTGATTTTGAAGTGGCTCTTCAAGCTGATAACTATAGCTTCATTTTGTTTCTAGGTATTTCCTCAAATTTCTAACACAAGCTCCTGATGCAGTAAGATAAGCATGAATTGCTCAGCACTAATACTTGAAGTGTGCGGTTAGAGCTCTGCTTGCTATTTATACTTTGCCAAATTGACATTCCTATTTCCCAGTTCACCAGGTTTTTGCAAAATGCCGTTGACCACAACGCCACCTTTCCTTATTGGCATTGCAGTTCTATGCTCAGGGCTAGACATGGGCACGGGAAGAAGGGAGGTTGCCTTTGGCTGCACCTCCATCATACAACTGGATGTGCTGTGTAGTACTAAGGGGAGGAGTGGGCTCCCTGTGAAATGCTCCTGTGGCCTGTTGCAGAGCCCCAAATCAGCCTATAAATTATGTGCATTTCCAGCTGTAGAGTGTAGGCCTTCCACAGAGAATCTGATGTATGTCAGGTAATCATTGTTCTCACTAAGAACAAATGTCTCTCTGTTCCCACACATTTCCTAGTGTCTTCCATAGATGCATGATATGCAGCAGTGTGGTGGAGAACCACCTGTCCCTCAACAGAGGGGACAGTGATATTCCTTGCTAGGCTGTGCTGGGTGCCTACAAATGTGATTGCTCTTTCTGTGGGCCTGAAAGGCAGCTTCTCAATCTACAGGATTTGTTAGAGGTGAGTTTTCCCAAGGATCCTATATAGCAATCGCCATGGCAAAGATGTCCTTGGATTAGTTTAGCATCCAGGTCCTTTTATAACCCCAGTACACCAGAAAACCCTAAACAAGTAAATGCAGCTCTAAGCTGCTTAATAAAATGAAATATGATAGAGAATAAATAATAACCTTAGGAAGGGAGGCAGTTCAGAGCCATATTATGGATGGAGTAAGCTGGTTGTTTTATGACTGGTACAGTATTTCATGTTATTTTTATCCTACCAGTTAAAACCAGATACTGCGGTTATTAAAGAGCAGTGAATCTATTTAATGATACCTTTAATAATCTCCTCTTTCCTTTTGAAAGCAGTATTTGGGAAGCAGAATGTCTCTCCCACTAATGGCTGTCTGCCAGCTGGCTTTCATCTTTATCCTTTCTGATTCTGCAGTCATTTACCCATGTGAAGCATTTGCTCTTAGGACATGCAGTTTTTAGCTCTTGGCAGTCAAGAAGAGAGAAATCAATTTAAATTGCTGGGGTGAGTGACCAGGAGGTGACAGTCGAAAGCCTTGGATATTGGGTGCTTCAGCCTGACAAGCAGGATGAAGTATGCATGAATGAGAAACTGTATAGAGCTCATGAAGGAGGACCAGTTACAGGACCTGAGAAAATAATATAAAAAAGAACAAATAGAGAAGATCCCCTGAGGTAGAAAGGAATTATTTATTGAGACTCGTGTAAGGAGTTTGTGAATACTGGATGGGTCTCTGGGTCTGCAGAAACCAGTGGGAGAACCTGGGTTGACCTCAATACTCAGAGATCAAGACCACGGTCTTCAAAACTCTTTGACTGTGGACCTTTTAAGATAAGGACTAAGGAAGTTAAGTATTCTCTGACAGAAGTTTCCTTAAGTAAAAGCATCTGCTATTGAGCAGCTTTAGGAAGGGGAGTCTTGAAATGGCTCCTGGAATTTGTGTGCTTAACTGATCTACACCACTGTGGTTTGGGACTAGGCTCCCTGATATCTGAAGGAGAGACACTTTATTTTGTCTCTGATTTGGTACTACCAGATCCAAGTGCTCCAAGTCATGTTTATGATGTCTTCTGTCTTCTTAAGTGTTGAATATAGATAATTTTTTAAATTATGTGCAGCATCCTTGAGAGAAATGTTATATACAGCACACCTGGGAATAAAACTGTGGAAACTGGCATTACTGCTAGTCAGTTGAAAGGATGCATGGAAAAGACTATGAACAGATTCTCTGCATCCTGCAGCATCTGTCTACTAGAAGAATATAGATTCAGTTGCTGCAAGACTTCCAGTGGAATATTTGGAGTATATGTGTATTTGACCTAGAAATGAACATCTGTCATAGATAATTGCTTCATATAAGTCTGAATATTGTCTTTGAGATTGGAATCTGGATCCCTTTGAGTTTGTGAGATGGATGCTGTTGATTTGACTGTCTCCCCTCAGCTGCTTCTCTAGAAAATTCAGCGCTGCATTTCAGAACTTCTTCTGGTGTTGATTCACCTTTCAAAGCTTTACACAGGTTTATTCTCTACTCTCTTTTCTTTATTTGACCTAACTATCTACATGGGAGATCACAGATTTGCATGAAGATGTTTACAGAAATGGCCTGGTCATTTATATGCAGTCAAAACCACTTATAAAGATAGTTTAGATTGATAAGATCTTCAGTTTCTTTTCAGAAGCTGACACTTTCTGTTCCCTGGAAATGGAAGATGGATGTGTTTCTCTGCAGTACAAGATAAATTATGTTTTGAAGCTGCTTTCCTAACGGTGGTCATGTAACACCATTTTGAACGCATCAGATTTCTCATTATCCATTATTTACTTTTTTTTTTTTCTTGTTTCAAGTGCCCAAGTCTGTAAGCAAAGTTGTCACGATAAAATTTACAGTCCTATGAGACTGATACTTGCATAATGTTAGAATGGAATCAAGAGTTTCTGCTTTGGATGCAGAACCAAACATTCAAAGGCATCTGAAATGCTGAGATGAGAGAAACTGTCTTGGAACAGGCTGTTCTTATCCTGAACCAGATTTATTGGTGTAATTCCAGAACTACTGAACATAACTGTGAAATGGGATCCAGAAGAAAAAAATTAGGACCTAGTAGGACACAAGCTGTTCTTCTATTGCTTTGCTCCCTGTGGAGTTAGTGCCAACCTAAAGCAAACTGTCTGCCAGGGGTACCAGGCTTGTGCCTGCCATGTGTGAAAAGAAGACCTAGAGCTAGCTGGAGCAGATAAATTACCAACCAACAATTCATCTCACGCATGTGAAGTTCTCAATCACCAGATTTCCCAGCTTGAAGTTTATTTTGTACCATGAGACCAGATTTAAAATAAACCCAGCAGTTCTTCATTGAGTGTCAACCTGTACTAAATGTAGGGATATCAGTGGGATCGTATCAGGTGCTGGATGGTATCTAAGGTCTTACAGGAATATTATAAAAATGGAACATCACATTGTTCTGTTCTCCAAAATACTAAAACTTTATCATTTTGCATCTGAATATGAAATATTGAATAATGAATGCCACAAAAGGTGCCTTTAAAATAATTCAAATCTGGAGGATAACTAAAATGTTTGCCTGAGAAGAAACATAAATTTTTATTCCCACTTTGGTGGGAAATGGATGAAACTTGTAGGATTACTGCTGCTTAAAATAAAATATAGTTTATTGCATAAAGATGAAGGGATTCAGATGAGTGCTGCGTGCAGTGTCATTTCTGTCGTGCAGTATAGATATATGGCTGTTAGCTATCAACAGCTCCTGTCCTAGGAAGCTCAGAGACAGAGTGAAAGTAGGAATTGTATCTGGACTGGCCTATCATTCAAGGAGGACAGAGTTCAGGTTGTGTGGGCAGGTACCTTGTGTCTTCATATCCTTTTCCTTACCCATATTCAGAAGTTCAGGAATTGCTGAACAAGCCATAATAGAGGAGAAAAAGACATTGGCAACTGTAGGTATCTAAAGTGATGTTAGCTTAGTGTTATTGAAATGCTGTTCCCCAAAGCTATGAGAGGTCTTATAGAAAAAATGGTCAGCTGAATTTCATCCTGACAATATTTGTGCTCTCCAATTTGCATGGAAAAGCAGCTGAACCAAATCTGCTTCCCTTGACTGCCTTCCACTTTGAACCTTATCTAAACATCTCCAAGGGCGTGTCAATAAACGATCCTGAAATCAGTGCTATTTATGAACTTGCTCACTTTCTTAGATAAAAGGACATGCTTGGTGCATGATACCTTTGCTTTGTTCTACTTTTAGTTTTGTAAGTAATCACAGAAGGAAGAGTGAAAAGTTCATAGATACAGGAAATGACTTCTATGTAGGTAAAGGCAAAATTTTTTTTAATCGTCTGACTTTAAAAGTGTGTTTGAATTTTGTTCCCTGTCTGGCTTTGAAACTGTGCTGTCTTCCTAAGACCTCTACAGAGAGGAATACAGTGCCTTTTTGATATGCACACTGTATTTTAATCTTTGAACTCTTAGTTGTATTAGCTTTCTGACTGTGGAAAGAGAGCTGTGTAAGTGTTGTCTTACAGATGTAGTGAGGAAGATTTCCTCCTTGGTTTTATTCTTTGATGTGCTCTATAGCCAGAAGTTAATCACTCATCTTTCTGTCACTTCTGTCTCTCTCAGCCTCTGCTTTGCTAAGGATTACAAGGTTTATGTGACTGTCCTGTGTACACTGAGGCAAACTGGGATTCTGCTACTGGGTTGTTGCATTCTGCTGCCTTCACCTGAGATGCTACCTGAGCACCAGACACTGCTGTAGCTTTGTGTAAATTTGAAGAACAGAGGACAGCATATTGTGCTTGAGTAGGAGAGACTGTGCTTAGTGTTGTGCTTGAGAGACAAGAGGTAGGAGAAACAGGCTGATTTAAGAGGCAAGTAGAGACACACAGATGAGGAAGTCTGATAGCCTGATTCAGTGCAGGTTCTTAGATAGGTTTTGGGGCTAGAATTCTCTAGAAGAACGCTTGGATTGAGATCAAGAAAATCGTTAGCTCCTGTTTGATGGATGCAGTGTCCAGGTTAACTTGCTTTGTGCAATTCTTTGTACACAAAAAGGCATAACCAGAACAACCCAGAAGTTTCTGAGTGTTGGTCAGCTGCAGGGGTTAAAAAATCAACACCATCAATGCCAAAGAGCTATGACTGGACCTACATCAGTATCGGTCATCTTCGCCAAACCTACTGGCTGTACTGTGCAGCACAGGGATAGGATGATGAATGTCAACCATGTTACTGAAGCAATGCTTAAGGAACAGCCTGGAGAGGATCCCTTTGCCCTCTTCCTGTAGGTGTCCTCATCTCCCAGTCTATTAACTCAATTGAATATTAGATTCTCAGTGCACTGAGGCACTGATGGATCATGCATAGGTATTTCTCATAATACAGCCCACCCCATAGGGCAGATTACTCATCAAAGCATTCCTTCAGAACAGCAGTAGCTCTGCCATTGGGGACTGTTGGCTCCATCCCCACCTAAACTTTACCAAGCATAAGAACAGGCACAGAGTTAGGGTTAGGAATCTAAGAAAGATAAAGCCTAGATGTACAGTGAGAGAAGGGTGCTCCAAAAGGGTTGCCAAAATAGTTGGAAGGCTGTTGGTAGGGTTCCCTCAATACTATGTGACCTGAGGATGTGGCTGAGATCTTGGCTAGGTTAAGAGTCAAGATTAGGGCTCTTTGCTAGACAGGCAAGGAACTTGCCATGACTATTTTCCCCCTAGCACAACCAGGGTTAACACAATACAACCTCAACACCCACTCGTTTTTCTTGGGACAGAGCTGCTCTCATGTATAAACAGAGATTGAGTTCGTTGCATCCTTATGAAGGACCTTGCTATCAAATTGTGTTTAGAATTGCACAGAGGTCCAGGGAGAGGGCAAGGTTCCCAGTTTCACTAATGAGCTTTTGTTTCCAAGCCTGTATTTATTTTTTTTTAAACTCTTCTCTATTTCCCAGAAATGCGTTTTGCCTTTCAACCTTTACTATTCATGTCTCATATATCTAGCATGCTGAGAGACTCCAGCTCATGCTTCTTTACTTCCTGTCCTTGATAGTTTAATCTCTAGGCATTCACGTTGCTTCACCACCATCACCAAGCTGTAGTTTTGTGATTCCTTGTCTATTGCTAGCCATTTTGTATTGTTCTTTGCTGTTCTCAGAGTATTTGGATTGGACATTCCTGTTACTTCTAGGAAAAGGAAGTGACTAAACACCAAGGAACCCATAAGAGGTGACTCTTTGACATCAGATTGCATGGATGTTACTGTATATTGAATGCAGAGCTGCTGGATAGGAATTTGCTTTTGGATTTCTAGTGGGTCATGGAAAATTAAGATTATTGTTTGCAAGCTGTGATTTGAGATGGTTTTGTGAATTATTCTGTCACAGCATATTTGCATTTATGAGGAGTTCCCATTTAACTGGCCAACACATCCACGAGGCATGAGCTAAGCATTGACTGCAGGTGCAGGGTTATGGTTGAATGGATAAAGCCTGTGGTTTTTTATAAGAGTAAGCAGTTACTAAAATCTCCATTTTCTTTCTTGTTGTAAATCCCTTTTCGTTTCGTATTCCAGGACTCCTGCCAGGCTGTGACTGTACTTCAACTTGTTTTTCAGAAAAGTCCCTAAAAGTTGGCTCAGTTGCCTAAAGGGTCCTTCACAGGACAGGCAGCTCTTTCAGTCTCAGTGGGTTTCCTTCTCTGTGATTGCTCATTTAGAGTAACATTCCCAAAGCCTTTATTTCAGGTCCTTGCATGGGCTCCTCCCTGGGACTTCAGGGATTAAGATGCTGCAGACAGGAGGACAGCTTCTCTATAAATTCAGGCGTCACCAGGAGTGTTCACAGGCACTGGAACATGACCGTTGGAGCTGGCAAACTCCCCTGCACATTCCTAATAGTGAGTTTGGCCTGTTCCAACCAGCAATTTCCTCAAACAGCTCCTGGGTGTCCATTGGCAGTTAGGAAAGTCGAGGAACTATTCTCAAAAGGCAGATTGCTGCAGCCATCCAGTTTTAGGACTAAGCAATTCACTAGGCTGGACATGGCTGCTCTGTACCAGCTGACCTCCATGTACCCATGTAGTTAACATGCTAGTGGAGATGTTGTCATAGAGCCCAGAACGAACCAAGTCTCAGCCCACCTTCAAGCAGGGCTTGATGCTGATGGAGTGAGTGGTAGTTGTGGGTCACTCCTACGCTTTCCTCATCTCCAGATTCAGAAGCTGGTCTTCTAACAGAACCTAGAGGAACCACAAGATTGCCTTTGAGGCTTGCAACAGGAGACAGCTGAAATACAATTCTGCAGATACGAAGGCACTAGTTAATTGTTAGGGATAGTTCACTGTTGTGTAATACTTAATCTCCTTTATTGTCATGCTATGGCTTTTGGAATTGTAACAGCATTAAAAAGAAGATGAAAACCAGGCAGTTTCATTAATTTTCAAATAAACAATAAATTTGTATGTATTCAGTGCTGTGCTCTGAAAACCTTTAGCATCCAGTAAATCAGAAGCTGGACAAAATTAGAGAAATTCCTGAAACTAAATTATTAAGGGCTGCCAGATGCAAAGGCCACATATGGCTCAGGAAGTTTCAATTAGCAAGTGTTTGGAGGCTGGGAGAGCATTTAGGAGGAAAATCACTACACCTTTATTGCTGTACTCTTCCTGCTATGGTCTTCCCTGGGCATCCACTGCCAGCTGCTGTCAGAGGCAGAGGCAGGATACTGAGCTGGAGCTCTCAGTTTGACCCGTCTGTGTGTTCTTATGTACATATAGTCAACATCCAAGCCTGTTGTATAGAAAGGGGAGAGACTGAATGGAAGCAAATGGGAGCAAATATTCTTCAGATTAAACAGGACAGGGCTGCACTAAATATCTTTACGTTTGAATGTTGAACTATTTCAAGGTTGGTTTTTTTTAAAAAAAACAGAAATTTTGTGCATATAAGCACTTTTGCTTTTACTGAGTTTATATTTTCAAAATGACTGTTTGTTTGGCTTTGAATAAACAAGCCTCCAAAACACTCTGTTGGGCAATCTTGGCCAACAATGTGTGTGCGGTGTATGTGTTTGTGTGTGTCCAGCCCTGTTCAGATTGACTGAATTTCAGTGTCAGGCAAGGAAATATAAAACGTGCACAGTCTGCCGAGAGTCTGGGCTTGGCTGGCTTCTGGAGTCCAGCACAGATCCGCCTTTGACTCTGCAGCATCAGACCTTGAGGAGGAAGCAGAAGAGGGGAAGTCCAGCTTGGCTTTGAGACTGATAAGTGGCACCTTTTTAGCACTTGAGATAAAAATAGAGACAGACATCCAGGAAATGAGTATCACTTCTCTCTTCTTAGTCACCCCAGGCTGTGGGGAGTGAGAACAGGTGAAGGAAGGAAAGAAAAGTGGTGATTTTCTTTTGGCAGGAGCAAATGGCCTGGTGAGGGTTGAATCCAGAAGTAGTGTTTCTTATGAACCTGAGGTACCCCTTGATGATGGCTATCTGGGTTTGAAGGACTAAGTTTCCTCATTCCAGGAGGTGACAGATGCTGAGCAGAGCTGCTGAAAGAAAAGAAATGCCCCTGTGGCAGAGGCATGGCCAGGCTCTGCCATGCCAGGAGGGAGTTACCAGGGAGAGAGTGGCCCCAGGCACCAACTGACCAAGCAAAAAGAGAGATGAAGTTTTAATAACAAGGCACTGCCCATGCTTTTAGGCAACCCAGGGGATCTCTGTAAGCAATTAAGAATTTCACATGGTTTGGGGGTTGCATGCTTTATGGTGGTGTTATTGCAATGCAGCACTCAAGAGGCTGCACCGAGGGTTGCTAGCTGGGAAGTCTGTGCATACATGATGTGGATCTCGGGAGAGTAGCATGGAGGGGGATGTGATGGGAACACCTGCAGACACCTGATCAGAGAGTTGTGGATCTCGACCCTCTGCAGTTCATCCCAGGGCCTGATGTGACAGAAAGGTTGGTCACTACTGGTGTACAGCATCCAAAACACTCTGCCTGAACGAAGTACTAAAAGTGGAAGTATTGCAAAAGCTGCTGGTGCAGACAGGGAAGAAGAGGGTCAGAAAGGAAGCCAAGATGCAATTAGCCCCATAGCTGTGGCACCTGGAGTTGGGTTTTGGCTTCTTGATTTCCATAGAGGATGATATGTGAGGCTGAAGGACCAAGTCCATTTCCTTTTTGTGTCAGTGCCATTCTGGCTGCTAGCATGAAGCTCTGGAGGTGCACTCTGACATCCTCTTTCTATGCTCCAAAAGCTTTTAAATTAATTTAATTTTCATTCAAATAAGACACTGACCAGTCACTGGAAGTCTGTTAATCTGTACCAGACAAACCCCAGATGTTTCTGTGTGCATTGTTTACTTTATGTCCTTTCTACACTGACCCTGGGGCACCCTGTAGAATCTGGTCTGTTTCTCTTTGTTCAACGCTGCTGCTCCATCTGCCCTTTGGTATGGAGGCCAGTAGCTCTGCTTTTCATTAGAAAAAAAAAAAAAAAGAGATAACAAATAACATTTCAAGGTTTTCTTGAGTCAACTTTTTTCCTCATGCCACTGCCTTTCTTTTGATGAGTCTTGTGGAAGTCTGTGCGTTACTGGCTTAGGGTTTGAATCCAGGGAAGGCTTGTGGTGGTGAATAAAGCAGATGTAAATTAGAGCAAAGAGATGAAGTGTACTGTGCTGGTACAGCTGCTGCCACGTGATTTGGAAAGGGACTATGTCATTGTTGGGAACTCTGATTTCTTTACTCAGCAGGAGCTGTGCTCAGGACTTTTCATGTTTGCTGTTGCACTGTCCCACTTCCCAAGAGCTCTCTCACAGGACTTGCAGGTGGTGGCAGGCACCAAGCTGTGTTATTTTAGTGCTCAAAATAGTTCTGTTTTTCATCCCTGCTTTTCCCATTTGTACTACCTGTAGTTAACAGGTGTATAGGTTCTTGCTGTCTCTGAAAGAATACTCAACACCTTTTTATCAACTCGGATGTTTTTGGGCATGTTCCAAAATTGTTTTGGCAATCCTGTTAGTACCATGCATAGCATCCCATACAGCATTCACCAGCCTAACTGCTGGTCTGAATAGCCAATCCAGATTTTCAATATTAAAAAAGGGAGGAAAAACAAAGACTTGCTTATGAAAATTGCAACTGTCTAGAATTTATTGCTGACAGTAACTTGCATTTTCCAATGAAAATTGCAACTGCCTAGAGTTTATTGGTGACAATAACTTAACTTGCACTTTCCAATTTGAAAATGTGTTACCCCAGCATGGCAAGAAACCTCACCAGCTGTTGTGCTAAGAAAGGTCTTAAAATTAAATATTAAATATTACATTGTGTATTTAATTTTAAGACCTTTAAACAGCTTATTCTCTATTGAAATAAAAATATGTAGCACTCATCCAGCTCAGCTCAGATATTCTTACCCTACATATTTAACACCAACAAAGAGTAATATTCCCATTCTGAATGCGGGAAAGCAGGGTTTTTTTCCATTCCCATTGCTCATTCTCATGAATGAGCAACAGTTGAATTTTTTCAATTTTTGCCCCACGTTCCAGCTGAGTGAATTCTGGGACTGTAATATCAGCGTGTCCCTAGAGGGAAGGGTGTAAAATTTTGAAGGAAGAAAGGAGCCATTTACAGTGATGACTGTGTGGGAAAGTGGTTAAGGATAAATAAAACAACAGCTCCAAAGGGAATTGTGCAAGAGCCTGGATACACAATTTCTTGAAATGATTTGAACACTGGGGAATTTCCAAAGTAAAACAGCAGTGAAAGATGAGCAAGGAAAAAGAAAAGGACACAAAACAAACTCCAGAAGACTGACTTTCTCCCTTCCTGCATGCTGCTCTTGCACTTTCTGGTGAAGAAAGCAAATCCTTTCTTGTGTTCTTGCACAAGAAAAGGATTGTTTCACACAGGCTCCTGGGGCCATTCAGAAGGAAGGGAAGTCATTATGAAACAATGCTGTTATCCCTGGGACCACAGCAGCGCTAGGAGCCTGTGTCTGTAGTTGCGCAATCAGCAATAACTCTCTTTTTTTTGCACCAGGACATGGCAAGGGCTGTTTGTGGAGCAGCTTTTTCTCCTTCTGTCAGCCTCTCTGTTACTTTGCTTGTGAAGTACATGAGTATCCTAAGAACCTGCTCTTCCCCTCTTCCCATGCAGAGAAACTCAGCTTGCACTGTGTTTGCTTATGTGCTGGTTCTAATGAGATCCTTATTAACTTGCAGCACTCACACATCTGGCTTGTATTTCCAGGACTTATCCTTCCCAAAGAGCTGGAAGCACAGCAGGGAGAGAGGGCAGCGGTGCTGGGTGCTTGGGCTGTGTTTAAACTGGGTCTCATGGGAGGGGAGTCTATGGCAAGTGTGAGTGTGAGTCTCTCACAGCTTGTGGCTTCCCAGAGGCACGTCCTGTTCCCTTCCTACCCTTTCTGCACCAGCTGCACACGTTCTTCCTCCCTCCCCCTTTCAGCACCAGCTCTGATGCTGGTGGGATGTCACTGGATTCCAATGAGATGGTAGGGAACTGCAAAATTCCCGTGGGGATGCTGAGTGTATGCTCTTGTTTCTCAGGAAGAGCTGCAGGGATAGGCAGAGAAGGGGCCCGCTGTCTCCAGAGGAAAGTGGGATCTGT
>NW_010299844.1:0-1989 GCF_000700745.2 Antrostomus carolinensis | reverse complement strand
CATTTTGTCGAGGAGATGAAATCCAGATGCTAGTCCTGGTCTTTATTCCTGACTCAAATGTGATTGACTAAGCACTTTGGAAAGGCTCACTGTGTGCAGCAGTACAGCTCTGTCATTTACCTGGGAATCCCAGAAAAGCCTGATCTCATTTTCTTTTCAGTTTTCATTTAGGGGAATTTTAAAAATTATTTTCCATCCTCCTTTCTCCTCTTTCCAAGAGGATGACGTTGTTTTCAGATGATCTCTTAAGACAAAAGTCCCTATTGTTTCCATATACCCTTAAGGAATATCAAGAACTTTTTTTTTAAAAAAAAGAAAAAGCTGTAGCAGCTGCACAGACAGCCCAACGCAGACAGAGCATCACAGTTACCTGGGGCTCAGTGTGTGCAGCCTGTGGAGTGTTTGCCCTCTGTCACCTCCTGCATGGAGTCAGCGTGTATCGGCTGACCTAGTGTGGCAGGAGCATGGGCCAGGGACCTGGAGCGCGTGGGATGGCAGGGGGTGGGAGATGGGGGGATGTTTGGTGAGAGAGAGTCCCTGCTTTGTGTAGGTGGAGCTAGGAACCAGGGTGGTAGGGGCTGGAGGAGCAGGTAGAAGAGGGCTTGGAGAGGACACACAGGCACGCTTCAAGTTCATCAGGGTCCCTGTGGATGATGCTCTACTGCTTGTCCTGTTAACTACTCCCTTTAATTCACTCTTAGCCAGAGATTTACTGAGAGTGCATTTTTGTCCTCATAGTTTTCCTTTTTGACTTGCTAACTGTGTTTCAACTAGCACACCTTTTCCTGAACATTCTTCTAAGATTTGTGGCATTAAAGAGTTCAGGATTTGGGCCTGTTGCTTTCCTCACTCTGTAAAGATCCCTGGGCAAAATCACGCATCGACTTCCTCAGCTGATCTGCTTCCCTTGTTCATTCAGAGCAGCTCATGCTGTCTTGTGCTGTGCTCCGTGCAGACCAAGGGACCTCCAGGCTGTACAGGACCCGGTGAGCAAACCCCACTCAGGGCAGCTCTTGCACTGAGCATGGCAGTGAACCATTATTCCACTGATTGTGGCTCACTCAGATCTTATAAAACATGTGATGGCAGCTGTATAAGTTGTTATATATGGGTACATGTGCCTTCCACTATAAATCTGTTATATTTAGTACTTTTGGTGAGTTTAGTACTCTCATGTGAGTTAAAAGCCTCCACAGATATCTTTTGGGGTCACTACCAAAATAGTTTGGCTTAATTTAGTCAATACAGAGTTCAGACAGAGTTTACTGTTGGTGTCTTTGGACGCACACAAGGCTGCCTTTTGTTTTCTAATGTCAATACTTTCAGCTGCTATAGTAATTGTACTAATGAGGTTTACTTTTTAAGAAAACTGCTGGATTTGCTCCAGAAGAGCACTCAAGAGTTAAAGACTGAATCAGAAGGTTTCATTATTAATCTTATCTTGAGCATAGCTGCACTGTTATGGAAAGAATAAAATGCTGATGCTGTGCAGTAAGCTGTGCCTGGATGTACTCGTTGAATCAAGTTAATGAAGCAAAGTTTCCCCTGGGCAGTGGGCTGGGCCATGTGTCCCACTAGGTAGAGCTGTGCAAATAATTGACTTTCAATATATTGATTGAACTGTAGAACAGAGGATGTTTAGGTTTGGGTTTGACAGAGTGTTTCAGGCATTACTTTGTAACCAGCAGGAAAGGGAGAAGGAGGCAGCAGCTCTGCCCTTAACCTAGGAAAATTCAAAAAAGATATTCTGGAGTCCCTGGGTCCTTTTTTATTTCAGTGATGTGATAAATGGTGCGTGTCTTGTTCGTGCTTGTGGCTCACAAAGAGAGATTCCTTGCAGTGGGAAACTGAAAGTTAGGGTCACTGAGGGAAATAGTGCCAGTTCAGCTGCTGCTATGTGTCTTCTTCAAGATGTAGATTTGCCCCCTTCCAGTCATCCATCACTGCCCTGCTGCTGCACTCTGGGCTCCTCAGTTCAAGAGGGACAGG
>NW_010299843.1:0-2291 GCF_000700745.2 Antrostomus carolinensis | reverse complement strand
CCTTTGCTTCCAAGGTGGTGAATTTTCCTTGCTCAGTATTTTCTTCTTTCTCTTTATCAAAGGTTTGTAGGAGACTTGTCCATCACATGTGCTGATGCATGGTCCAGGGTTTTCTTTCGTCTTTTCAGTTCAAAAGCAGCAATGAATTGCTACTGAAACTAAACAATAATACCTTCTGCTTGACTAGACAGTAAATGAAAATTAATTTATGTCCTCCAAGTAATAAAATTATGATCCAACTTCATATCAAAGGAACATTCTCCAGTAGGCTATGAGGTTAATAAATAAGTATGAAGTGCTGTCTCATATGCCACATATCTAGATGGTTATAAATACTTTAGCAAATGCTGCAGATGTTTACAGGCCACAGGTAGAAACAACTTGCTGGTCTGTTGGATTTTATGACTTCATGAAGAACATATTAAAACATTTATTAGCTTTTTATATGCAGAATCTTAATGCAAATACAACCGACCAGGGTCTGAAGTTAAAATGTTTCTGGGACTGGGGTGAAGCCTTCAGAGGGTGGCTGACTGATTTAGGAACATCTTCTGTTCAAGGGCTGAAATCTAAGTTCTGAATGAGAACCTCAAGGGGAAAACTGGAAGCATCTCAGTACAAACAACTGAGTGCCAGATGACCCTTGGATTTAGCAAGGATTAAATCCCACAATCTTTTTTTTTAAAAAAAAAAAAACAACTTTACCTGGTCCACAATGCAGTTGCTAACAATCTTTCCTGTCCTGACTTTAACTGTCTGACCACTTTGACACTTCATCAGCTCCCTTGATGGCTATATTAGTGAGTGCAGACTTCTTGCTTTTGTTCTGTAATTACCCTTCTTTAACTTTTTGAATTTGTCCCCCTTCTCCCTCAACACTCCTTCCTTACTCCTTCAAATGCATGGTAAAATATGGGCTAGAGGTTTGAGCTGTGGAGAACTCATGCTTTTTATTCTGCCTGGAATAATGGAGGAGCAGAGTGGGAGCCTCAGAAGTAAGCATCAGGGGTAGGTAGCACCTGAGGGGTTTTGAAGCAGGTACTGTCCTGAGTTCCTCCATTACCCACCGAACTGCACTGGCAGGGATAATTGCAGCTTCAGGAAAAATAACTGCTAAACAACGATAGCACTAAAGCCCTGCCCTGCAGCCTTTCTCAATTGCATCAAGTGGAAATTTAGTCCTTGAGTACTACTTCTGAAACTGGCTGAGCAGAGTAAGAGCAAGTGGCCTCGTGGGTTGGAGAATAGTGTAGTGCAGGAAAAAAAAAAAACTATGACCACCCTCCCTATACCCCCATCCTAAAAGTCAGGGGCCACCTCTGCCCTGTATCTGCTGTTGGCACGAGAATAAAAGGAGCAGATTGCCAGCTGAATCTATTCCAACAGAGGCCATGTAAGCTGGTGAATTTAGGGGAGGGCCACTGTCATCTGCATAGTCATCATTTCTCTTCTGGTTTTGCATTAGCAGCTTGTTCTTCCACCATTATTCATCTGTCTCTGCTGCAACCTCTTGGTCTTTGAAGGTTATTTTGGTATTGTTAGTATGTCCTTTTTACCTCACTTGTTTCTACTCTTTCTGCTTATCTCAATACTTGTGTTTTTTTCATCAACACCATCTGCAAACTTCTTGCATTTATTAATGCCTCTTACAAACTTTGGTCTTGCAAAGTAGAACTTTTTGCCTCTATACATTCCTGTGTTAATTGGAACTGAAATAATTTTTGGTAACAAAGGAAGTATCTTTACACTGACTTGATGTAAACTACCCAAAATGAAAGAACAAAGCAAACCAGAAATCTTTGTCATAATACTCAGTGAATCCAGCAGATTTTCTTCCAATGAAATCTAAAGAGCATTTACTTCAGCTTTCATAAAGGAAGGGAAACTCTGCCTTAATGAACATTATTTGGGACAGAACAGCCTGCAAATTGATACAGCCTTTTAACCTCTTTCTGCAGTGCTTAGAAACAATAACCCAAACAAATAGAAAGTTTTTTAGCCAACCTTTACGTAATGTAGCTCTTGAAGCGCTGCCTCAGATTCTGGGCACAGATTTATCTATCCAAATTGTTCACAGTGCTTAGAAAAAACTCTCTAAAACAGGTAGACACAGCACATGGCTGTGACCTAAGAAAACTGGGTGCATTCACCTTTTTCTACCATCCAAAGCTTGTCCACTGAATTGAATTTCATGCAATTCTCCCCATGAGGTGACCAAGCTCTTCACAGTGCTTGGGTCAAGCCTGAAGTTTCCTTTCTCCCTTCCTCCATCTTTTTGTGTGCCAGGTCCC
>NW_010299842.1:0-4261 GCF_000700745.2 Antrostomus carolinensis | reverse complement strand
TGTCCTCTCCGACGTCCCTGCTCTCCTGTCCCCTCCATCCTCTAAAACGCCGCCCGGATCCCGCTTTGTCGTGTCGTGTCGCTCTGTCCCCCCCTCCTTTCCCCGTGACATCGTGTCTCCGTGATGGTGTCTGTGCCCAGAGGAGACTGAGTTGGGACATCTCCATCCTTGAGAAGTGGGTTCTGATCTTCTCCAGCCCAACGCTGTCACCATGCTCCCCCTGCCCCGTTTGCAGGACGTGTCACGTCTCCATTGAACTTGTCTTGTGTCCATTTGTTTGGGACAGTCCCTGGAGTGGGTTGAGGGTTTGCTCAGTGGTTTGTTTTGTTTCATTTTGGGTTTTTTTTCTTCTTGAAACCTTATTCATTCAAAAATAAATGGGGCCAACCCATGAGATCCCCTCTGGTGTGGAGCCCTCCTTCCCGTGGGCTGTTTGCACTTGGGCTCAAGGGTGGTGGAAACAAGGAGGACACATTGACTCATAAAATTATATATCATTGAGCTGGAAATGGCTGAGTTCATATAATTTTAGGTTGGTTTGTTGTTTTGGTTTTTTTTTTTTTAAAGAAAAAACTAGCCTCAAGTTTCTGGAGGCAATAGATGAATAAACCTCTATTCCCTGCCCAGCAGTGGTTCCCCTCTTGTTTTGTGCCTTCTTCTGCCTAAATCACACTCGTTCCTTCCCCATTTGTGTCTCCTCCATCCAACCTCAGGGATGGTCCTGGGGTTGAAGGTAGCTTTGACAGCCTTGAAAACCAGCTTTGAGGTCCTGTGGAGGTGGGAGGCTGTAGGACCCTGAGGTGGGATAAAGGATTGGTGAAGTCTATCTATGGATGTTCCCCTGAAGAGCTGGGAGGTGATGGGGAGGGGGTTGTGGGTCCATGGGAGTGGTTGGGAAAGCTGCTGCTGCTGTGGAATAGTGGAGGAATTAGAGATTTGAGACAAAATGATGCCTAAAGGGATGGGGGGATGAAGCCTCTTTTGAGCTGGATGCAGGGTGGTAGGGCAGAGCATCCCCATGGGGTGGGAGCTGGGTTTGAACTGAATCCTCTCCCATCCTTGGGAGGATGAGGTTGGAGTGCCCAACTCCCTGTCACACTGCTGGTTTTTGCTCACGTATATTTGCTTTTGGGATGATTTTGAATGATATCAGATGTCTTCCAGATGTCAGAAGTAGAACAAAACCTTCAGTCCCTTAACTTCTGGCTCATTTCTAGCTCTGGCTCTTCCTCTCTGGAGGTGTCTGGGTGTTGGGTGGCCAACAAGAGCTGGTTTGATGGATGCATCCCTGGTCTTGACTCTCATCCTGGTGCTCTCTCAGCTTCTTTCCTTACTCTGAGCAAGTCCAGCTCAGACCCTGGGGACTTTCAGCTGGAGGATGGGGAGCAAAGCTCAGCTTTGGGTGTATTAAAAAAACCCCAAACAACAAACCCCAAGAGCTTTTTCAGGGTCAGGTCCTTCCCCTCCATCACAGCCCAACTGGAGCTGGTGCTCAGGAGATGATGCAGAGTGAGGGTCCCCTTGGTGCAAGGCTGGTCCCTGCGCCCTGAAGAAGCCAGGCTGGATTTTAGCAGATCCACCATCTGGGACTCTCCTGCTCCTTCCCAGGCTCCCCGTGCCTCAGTTTCCCTCAGTGTAGAGAAGGGTTAATGCTGAGATCCTCCTGCAGTCAAACGCCTTGCTGCCACAGGGGTAGAGATGCTACTCAAGAAGGAAGCATTAAATGCATCATCTGACTTATTTTATTTCCTCCCCACTGAGTTGAAGGAGCTGCCAGGAGGAGCCAGTCACCACATCTCCAAAACAACCTCTCTCCAGGTCCTACGTGGGGCCAACAAGAAGTTTTTGCCTTTTATTCTGATTTTCTTCTCTCCTTCCTGCCTTCCCTTGCCCCAGCCAGGTGAGCAGAGCAGCGAAGCAGAAAAGAGGCAAAAAAACTCAGTGTCATGAGCTGGATCCTGGTGTTTGAGGGCAGGAACATAGACCTGGAGCTGGAATTTCTTCAAATTTGGGGAGAAATTAGGATGAGCTGCACCTGTCCTCTGCCCAGGATGTCCCGTAGTGGTTTCTGACCCCCGTGCTGTGATTCACTCCTTGCTGGCAGCACCCAGGTTTCATAGAATCCCAGACTGGTTTGGGTTGGAAGGGACCTTCAAGCTCATCCAGTCCCAACCCCCCTGCCAGCAGCAGGGACACCTTCCACTAGACCAGGTTGCTCAAAGCCTCATCCAGCCTGGCCTTCAACACTTTCAGGGAGGAGCAGCCACAGCTTCTCTGGGCAACCTGGGACACTGCCTCACCACCCTCACACCAAACAATTTCTTCCTCACATCTCATCTCCATCTCCCCTCTGCCACTTTCAAGCCATCACCCCTTGTTCTGTCACTCCCTGCCCTTGGCCAAAGTCCCTCCCCAGCCTTCCTGGAGCCCCTTCAGGTACTGGGAGGCCACTAGAAGGTCTCCCCGGAGCCTTCTCTTCTCCAGGCTGAACAGCCCCAACTCTCTCAGCCTGTCCTCACAGCAGAGCTGCTCCAGCCCTCGCATCATCCTGGTGGCCTCCTCTGCACTGGCTCCAGTAGGTCCATGTCCTTGTGCTGTTGGTGGCCCCAGCACTGGAGGCAGCACTGCAGGTGGGGTCTGAGGAGAGCGGAGCAGAGGGGCAGAATCCCCTCCCTCCACCTGCTGCCCACGCTGCTCTGGGTGCAGCCCAGTTGGTGGTGTAGCCACATTCCGTGGATTTCTGTAATTAAAACATATTCCTGCACCAAACGGGGTAACTCAGCAGGTCCATAAATCACCCCAAACCCCCCATGAGCTGTGTGTGTACAGCGGCACCACACCAGCACTTCTCAGGCAGATCCTCCCCTTCGGAGTGGGCTCCTCTCCGAGCAGGAGGAGCTGAAATATCCCCAGCCCATGAGGGAGGGAAGGTCACCCTCCATGATTTCAGTGGTCTCTGAATCATAAATGATTTAACCAAGGTCACACGTTGACTTTGGGGACGAGCCAGGCATGAAAAACCAGCTCTGCTGCCCTGTCTCTTGCAGAAGAAGCAGATCAAGAGACTCAAACTTTGGGATTTGAGTCTCAAAAGCAAAGGATTAACCCCGGAGCAGACACAGCCACAGATCCCAAGAGATCCCATCCTTCCCTTTCACCTCACCAACCTCCCAAATCAGCTCTATCCAAACACCAGAGCTCTTTGCCTGGTGACCTGAAGCCTTGGTGGACCTGAAAAAAAAAAATAAAAAAAAATAAAAAAAAAATTAAAAATAAAATCTCCTCCTCATCAGAGCAGGGGGGGTTGTGTATGAGAGCTGACACCGAGCCGGTTCCATGCAATTTTTAGCAGTGGCGTTATGCAACTCGGGGGAAGGGATGACTAATGTGCAAAAAAGCTCCTTTAAAACAACCCAGCCCCGAATAGGAGACGGAGAGATTTCAGTGGGAGGCACCAAACTGGTGAAAAAAAAAACCCCACCCCATCGCATCTTCTTCTTCTTCTTTCCCCGCCACCTTCTGATTTGGGGGATGAGGGAAGGGGGAAAACAGCAGGTTGTTATTTTTAGGTGGGTTCTGGGTTGGTTTTTAGGGGGTGATTAAATAAGGGTTAATCCATTGGATAAGGTGTAGTGGCTGAAAAGAGCAAACCACTAAATATCGCTGTAGCCCAGGGTTTTATCTCAACCAGTGGCCAAAATTGGCTGCCTAGAGAATAGGATAAGAATAGATCAAGAATATCCGATACTTCCCCCGAATATCCTCCCAGCTGCTTATCTATGTTTAGGGATCTGGTGAGGAGCGTCCGTTCCAGCTAAGGCAAAAAAGCAGCAGGAGAAAGCAAGCTCGGTTGATTTATTCTTGATGAACTGAATAAATCAATAAGAGTCCGGCTGTTTCTGCCCAAGTTCTAAAATGGTATTAAAAAAAAAAAAAGAGAAAAGAGGAAAAAGAAAAGAAAAGGAAAAAAATCAACTGGTGTGAAGCGACTGGCAGGGAGAAAGAATTTCCCATGGGATGGAGTGAGCGTGTTGGGTCTGAGCTGCTGTCCTTTTCCCAGCAGGATGATGTGGTTAAGCAGGAACATCTGGATAAAGCGCTGCCTATACCATATATACATGTCCCTCACCTTAGTGTGGTGCCCAGCAGTGTGGTACCAAGGGGAGGTTTAGTGCCTGGTGGTCCTCACCCCATTGTGGCTCACACGTGATGCTCAACACTGGGAATGGGATCATAGAATTCCAGACTGGTTTGGGTTGGA
>NW_010299841.1:0-1776 GCF_000700745.2 Antrostomus carolinensis | reverse complement strand
CCTCCAGTCCTCAGGCACTTCTCCCATTTCCAAAGACTTAGCAAAGATGATGTGTTCCTTTTAACACTAGTAAATCAGGGCTATAGTTTATATTTTACAAAACAGATACACATGTTCTTTGAAAGCTATTGATTGTCCTATCTTTTACATCTACTTTAGTTACTTCTGATGTTTGAAAGTGTTCTGAAAATTCTTCTAAGAAATTTTGTGCAAAAACCTATTCCAGAAAACTCATCAGATTAAATACATTCTTAAATATCTGTCTAGAATGGTAAACAAGTTTGCTGAAGGATGAAAAATTTTGTTATATGTGACACATATTAAAATACCTGTGAAATATACTGAGTTTATATTTTTATCATACAACACAGGTAAAGATAACAACCTAGGATAAAAGCATTTATATGATTGTGTCACCAAAACTGGGAATGAACTTAACACCAATGTAGTCTTAAGAAGTAGGCACTTCTTTATTACAGTGCCAGATGCATGGGGCATCGCTCCGCCTACCATATGCATACTGACTTGTCTCTTTACAAAAGCTTTATGCTATCGAAACATGCATATGTGTAACTTTCCCAATAATTTATTAACATATTAATTACATTTCCAGGAACTTCTCAATGTATGTAAATGTGCTTTTCATGTGTGCACTTTTTCTATGGTGTGGTCGTCAATAGTCTTCATGACTGTGTCCTCTGATTATACTTTTCCTTTGTGCACACTCAGCTCTTTCTTGGGCCTGTTTCCAACACTTCTGTCTATCTTGTCCCAAGGAGTTAGCTCAACACATTTTCTTGTCACATCCCAGTGATCAGTAAAACAAAGAATCTTAATGCTTCTATTAACATTAAGGTAATAAATTTTGATTTCTGAAACACTATGACTAAGATACATTGTTCTTAACTTCAGTACTAAGTTAATGATTAGAACAGGCCTGGGTATTTACAGTCTCTTCTTGGAAAGGTGAGGTGGGTTGACCCTGGCTAGAGGCGAGATGCCCACCAAAGCCCACTTTATCACTCCCCCTCCTCAACTGGGCAGGGGGGGAAAAATATAACGAAAGGCTTGTGGGTGGAGATAAGGACGGAGAGAGATCACTGACCAATTACTGACACGGGCAAAACAGACTCAACTTGGGGGGAAAAAGCAAATTTAATTTATTACCAATCAAAATCCGAGGATAATGAGAAATAAAATCAAATCTTAAAACACCTCCCCCACCCCTCCCTTCTTCCTGGGCTTAATTCCTTTCCCGATTTTCCACCTCCTCCCCCAGCGGCACAGGGGGACAGGGGACGGGGGCTTAAGGTCAGTTCATCACACATTGTTTCCCCACGGCCCACTCTATCACTCCCCCTCCTCAACTGAGCAGGGGGAGAAAAATACAACAAAAGGTTCGTGGATGGAGATAAGGACGGAGAGAGAGAGATCACTCACCAGTTACTGGCACGGGCAAAACAGACTCGACTTGTGGGGAAAAGCAAATTTAATTTATTACCAATCAGACAAGAGGATAATGAGAAATCAAACCAAATCTCAAAACCCTACCCCACCCCTCCCTGCTTCCCAGGCTGAACTTCTCTCCCAATTCCCACCTTCTCCCCCCAGCGGCACAGGGGACAGGGAATGGGGGTTGGGGTCAGTTCATCACACGTTGTTCCTGCCGCTTCTTCCTCCTCAGGGGGAGGACTCCTTCCCCCGCACCAGCGTGGGGTCCCTCTCACGGGAAACAGTCTTCCACAAACTTCTCCAGCGTGAGTACTTCCCATGACT
>NW_010299840.1:0-5890 GCF_000700745.2 Antrostomus carolinensis | reverse complement strand
ACCATTCTATGATTCTATGATTCTATATGCTCAAAGCTGTTTGGTAACAATAATTTGCATGTCCCAGACAGAATTGTCTAAAAGTGGGCATGTCCACAAACCTGTAAGAAAAGTGGGACTAGGTCAGTTGGAAGGGAAAAACTGTGCACATCATGTAATCTTCTTATATTTTGAAATTCAGCATCTTCAGAAATCTATTTCACTCAGTCTGTCTTCTTCATCTGATAGAATGGTGTGAAAGAAGACAGGAGGAAAATGTTTCTTCAGTCTCTAAATTGTCCTATTCCCAAACCAATTCATCCCCTTCTTCCAAAGATACATCTAAAGCTAACACTTGGTTGCAAGGTTTTTGTTCTTTGTCCATTATCAGTTGTCAAAAGGTAATGCAAAGGGTACAAAACCAAAAAAATGATCAGGATAGGATTCCTACTTCAGAGAATCACTGTTGACTACAGCTCCAGACTTTGGCACAATTCATTTACAGAAGTGCTGAGCTCAGTGATGTCAATTTCAGTGAGTCTTTGCATAGGGGTGAAGATAAAGCTGCTTCCCCGAAGACCATCAATGAGGCTGAAGGTCTCATTCCATTGTCTCCTGTATTCTAGTCTAATACTTCTGACAGAAGTGGCAGGGTAGGTCAAATTACATAAGCAAGACTGAATTAATCACAGGTTTCCCAGCTGCTGTTTGAATAATCCATGCCTGGCAACTGAGCCTCCAGCCAAGGTCTAAGAAATAAAGACAATTAAATACAAGACATTTCTTCCACGCACATAATGATATACTCACATGTATCTCAGGAATTGTATTAAATATCAGAACACAGAGATGATAAGGACCAGCAGAAGCCCTTACTTCAAACTAAAATGTAGAGATTCCAGTTCATTACCAATATTTTTAAATCAAATTCCCCATAGGCTTAAGTATCTTACCAGAAGGTTCACTGTTTGGATACAAAACCTCCAATATTTTAAGGCTGTTGAATACACAAGAATAAGCTTATCTATCATTATAGTTTTGCTTTATTCAATTTTTTTCATGAGCTGTAGAAGAATTCATATTCTGGAAATGAATAGTATGGAATGTTATTAAGTTTCAAGAAAATTAATATCCATAACATAAAGATCCAAATTCTAACTAAATTTTACTATATTTAAATAATTAAATCCACTGTATTAAATAGAAATTGTGATTCCAGCAAGATGCAAAATCACAAATAAATCGCAAATTTCAGACAATGTCATATCTTTACCAGAGATACTGGTATGGGCCACTCCTTTGAATATCAAAAAGGCATACTCAAACGTTCTAGTTTTGAGATAATTTTTAATTTGGTATGAATAGATTTCTTTCATGTATTCAGCAGTATGATAAATGCAGCTACTGATACATTTTTACAGAGAGAATATGAAATTAAGTAATCTGTTTACCATGCGCAGAAAGATTAAAGCTGTGAGAGAATTGAAAATAGAGGGATTTACATATTGAGGGACAATTTGTGTTCTTCCTCTAAATGTTTTTATTTTAGTGTTTTTACTTCTAATTTTATTTTCATAAAAAAAAAAAGATCATTAACATGAATCCTTATCTGAAATTAATTTTCAAAGCCTATATAGCAAAGAAATATGCCCAGAATAGATGGACAGAATGAAATAGTTAGTCACCATGATGCAGGGATGGAAACACTGTTCTCCATCCTACTTTCTGTCCTTAAAAGGTCTGTATGTAGGCCTTCAAGCTTCAGTCCTGAGTGAACAGAATTTTCTGTAGTTCCTGATCTATTATTGCTTCTAAGAGTTCAACGTATCTTGAAGTTTGTGAGGAATGTAATGCTGCTACAAAAGAATCCCAATTCTATAGATTCTCCTGTTTCACAATGAGTATGTGGTCTGAGGGAGTGTCTCCAAAATAACTGAAAAACAAATTTACACCAAAAGAAGGGGGTAAAAAAAAAAGTACATTTCACAACCTAAGTAAATCCCAAATTATAGAGGTCTCTTGTGTACATGAAAATATTTACAATACATAAAAATAAAAAAAAATCTCAGAAGTTCACAAATGCCTAATATTCAAAAAAATTTAAGGAATATTTAGAAAAATATTGGATACTGGACCATTCACCAAAAAGGTGACACTGAATTAACATCAACCAAGCAAATGTGTTCTCTTGATTTTCAAGGAAATAACATCCTGAACCAGAAATAACAATGAGTGCAGATCCCTACTGTGCTTTGTAAATTACTGTTTTTTAAAGGTAAGAAAAACCAAAACCACGAACACACAGAACATAAAAATGACTTCTTTTACTGGTCTCTGCTTAGACTCAATTTCACAGAATCCTGTGTTAAAAAAATATCTCATTTACTACTCTGAAACCTAACTGTGGAGTCTGCTAAGGATCTTTGTTCTTAATTGTTCACTCAGTCCTGTTTGTATTAATGTGCTACAGGACCTGGAAAACAATCATAAATTATCAAGTTCAGCACAAAATTTTCCCATTTTTATGGTGTGAATTCTTCATGTGGATGAAGGGATTAAAAAAAAAAAAAAAAAAGAAAGGACATTCTTGCAAGGGACCAGGCCCAAAGCTTTTCATTTTGAATACATGAAAGGGAAAGGAACAAGTATTTTCATGGTGTTTTAGTAAATAGTAATAAAGCCCAGTTCCTCCAAAAAGTGGGAGCCACTCTTCCCTCACCAGTGGGTGCATCCTCTGAAATCAGACCCACTGCCCAACATAGTACAGCACAAAGACGAACAGGTCACAGATAAATATTATGTCAATAAGCATCTGCCAGCTGACAACATTCTGCTTTTCGATGTTGATTGCCCAGAGGGAGTTCCCCAACTGATATGGTTTCCCTTAGCTTTTCCCTCTCACACTTCCTCCCCAGCACAAAGAACAGTACAAGCTTTATTCTTAGAAGTAATGAATGAACCTGAAGATTGTTTTGCCGAGCCCTGCAGAATTAACTAGGTCGAGGACTTGGGTAGCTGCAGGGTGACGGTCACACTGACATCTTTACGCAGACTATCTGTAACACAGCAGGGCTGCCATGACATCCCAAAGATCAGCATTACGGGCCATGTTCATCAAATCAGTCAGCATAATTGTATTTCCTTTTATAACTGTCATGGCTTCTTTCCTACATACTCACTCCTCTCTCTTTTTCTTCTGCATTATATTTATTATTATTATTATTTTGCCTACAAGAAAAAAAAGGTTTCTGAAATACTGCCATTTTTTTTTTTCCTTTGTGCAACAGCTCCCTCTAATGTTCCCTGTCCTTTTTTCCCTTTATTTGCTGATGGGGGGAAAAAAAAAATCCTGTTATAGTTGCAATTTGGTGAAAGGGGTTTCTTTGGACATTTTTCTCTATTGTAAATACATGAATACCAAAGCTCAACCTGACAAGAATTATATGTAGAGACTTTATATTGTTTCAATGCATAGGCTTTATCAACAGTACCAGACAATCACAGTGTGATCAAAAAGACCATAAATATTAGTGAAACTGGCTTCCCTTGAACATATTCCTTTGGAGCTTTTCAATGTTTTAAAGATTTATACATTATTTGATGGCCAAGACTGACTTACTGGCAATTTATTTATTTGTCTTGTTCCAATAACAACCATCTCTGAGTATGTAAATATCTAAACTGACTAAACATTGCTGGACCAGTTTGGTTCATGGGTATGCAGATGTGATAAGGCCGTGATTAGCAAAGTGTTGGATTAAAAAAAAAAAAAAAAAAAGGAAAAAGAAAGCACAAACAAACAAACCAATAAAAAAGAGGCACAAACATACCAATTACTGGGGCCATTGAGTAACTCGAACTGAGTAACAGAAACAAGACAGGCCATACAGGTATGGGATAATTACTTTAGGAAGAACTGTGAAAGAGAGTATGGCTGACAAAAGAGTGGGTTTGAGAAACAAAGGGTTAGGGAATAAATGAGCAGTTGGATCAAGAGACTTTAAAAGCAAGAAGGTCACTGCTATTACCTGGGTCAGTCTCCTGCACACTGTAAGCCCTAGATCTGAGGAAGGTGGATTTCTTCTCCCCAGATACAGAGCACACAAATACTGTGATTGTGGTTGTTTTCAAACAAACACTCCAATTTAAAAACCTGTCTTTGTGCACAGCCGATGTAATGCTCTCCAACCTCCTGTGTCAGGATGAGAAGGCTTTTCACCCCCAGGAGTGTCACAAAGCCCAGTTAATGTTTGGCCATTCACTGCCTGGCTGTTTCAAGGACCTCTCAACATGAGCAAATAGCTATGGCAGACTAATGGTCAAAGTTCAAACAACCACAGCATTTAGCAATTAATTAGCATTCTTGTTAATAAACAGTACAGATCTCTAAAGTTTGTTGGACCTAAAGGACCAATTTTGCATTAATTTGTTTTCAATTAAGATTTAATCTTTTTGGCATTTACTTTTCAAGTGTGTTATCAGGGAAAAAAAAAAAGTCTTAGCAAGATTTTTCTCAAATATAAAATAATCTTTAAAAAAAATGTAACAAGGACATTATCTTCAGTGGAAGTCAGTGTTTATGAATTGTGGCCAAAATCTCTTATTGGGTTGGTTTTTGGGTTTTTTGAGGGGTTTTTTGGCTGCTTTTAGGAGCCTCAATTTGAAATCTTGGGGATATTTTTACTAGGTAAAAATAATCCTAATGACTAGTGCATTCTAATAAGATAACTTGTTTCAGTTGTGGAAAATAAAAGCTTGTTATTAAACCACTGCTCCACGAGTCTTTGAAATGAAATTTCTGGCCATCATGCATCTGTAAACATAGTTGTCTCTCAAAGATGCAGTGTCTCCAAAACCTAATATTTAAATACATATATATTGACACACACACACACACTCAGGGCAGTCATTTTAGGGTGAGTACAACTGTAAACTATAAAGGAAAAAAAAAAAAAAAGAAAAAAAAAGAAACTGTGTGTTTAGAGAACATGAAGTGAAAGAGAAAAGTTGCTGATGGTGGACACAACCAGGTTTTTGGCATTCAGTAACATCATGTTTTCTGCAACATGAAGTCTTTAGTGAGTGACTTGCTGGTCCTTCTGTGTTTGGAAACAGTAGAAAAAGGGAAGATGACTATATTTGAAGGCACATCTGCTCTAATGCAGAGGAGGGAAATTCAACCCACATTTTTGTGAGAAGGAATCTGGCTGCTATAAGGGGCACACATGGGGTTTTTCAGTCTCTCGGAGTTACATTGCCAGTTCTCTTGGGCAACGTGCCATCGTGCAGTGTTGGCAGGGCAAGGGGGTGACTGTCTCCACCTGGGACAAGCCTTAGCAATGAATTGGATTGTCTCTTCCACTTCTCCGAACTCTGAGAAAGAAATATACCCCAGACTGAGAGTTTATATTGACTAAAAGCTTAAATTTAGAGCTCAGTTCAAAGCCATAGAAAAGATACAGATATTTGTGGCCATATTAGAGTGGTGAATGTAAACCTGTGGGGAAAAAAAAGATAAATATTGTTATTTGTATTTTAGCCGGGAAAAGGAAAAAAAAAAAATCCTCTATATATTCTGTGCTACACAGAGCTCCATAGGCAATATTTCTGTGTCAGCCAGGTCTCAGTTCTCTCAGCTGGGAAGGGACAAGCACACTTCTCAGTTCCTGTTTACATCTTCAGGTTTCTCACCTGCTTAGCTGCACACTGCAAATATAACTTCAACTCACACATTTTAATTACACAGGAAGCCGGTTCTCTCAGCACCTCACATTGCACCTGTCAGGCTGTGTGGTAAAAGCCAGCATGACTGGGGCGGGAGACCTGGGGCAGGGGGAAGACCTCAATGCCACCCATGTGCACTCCATGTGCCCAGCTGTATATACTTATGTATGTGTGTGTGTGTGGGGGG